>NW_016690492.1:159379-215945 GCF_001604755.1 Lepidothrix coronata | reverse complement strand
ATAGCAAAGGAATAGTTACTCCACGTGACTCTTCATGTTGTCAGGTCTTTTCTCAAATATAAAAATTTCCATTGGTATGTTTTCTCTCTGGCATTCTTCTTCTTTTTACCTTGCCTGATGCCATCTCGGGTGTACTGGGTTTTTGGTGCACTGCCTTCATATTCTTCACAACTGTGCCTTTGGAGGTTTTTTTTTGTGTGTGTTTTCTTCAAATGATCTGTAAATGTTGTCAGGTCTTTTCTCAAATATAAAAATTTCCATTGGTATGTTTTCTCTCTGGCATTCTTCTTCTTTTTACCTTGCCTGATGCCATCTCGGGTGTGCTGGGTTTTTGGTGCACTGCCTTCACATTCTTCACAGCTGTGCCCTTGGAGGGTTTTTTTGTGTGTGTTTTCTTCAAATGATCTGTAAATGTTGTCAGGTCTTCTCTGCTGCAAAACCTAAGTGGGGAACTGCTGACTGAGCGATTGTGGTTCATGGAAGGCTTTTCTTGCTTGAGGGAAGATTAGTTTCTGACCCTTTTTTCCAGGGCTGTGCTGGCATGGAGTGGATTTTCCTACAAACTATCGCCTGTTTGCAGAAAAATGGAACCTGTGTACAGGCTTGGGCTGAGCCTGGCTCTGCCACCACCATGGCATGTCACAAATAAGCTTTATTCAAATGGGCTCCCTGGTAGGAAATGTGGGTGTAAATACCACTGGTACAAACTGGGCAGCTGGGCAGCTAAATCATTATTAGGCCCTTTAAAGCTTTAGGAAATAAATGTTCTGCAAACATTTTATTGACCCCTTAACCTAGATTTAATTTTCTTTATCCTTTACTCTGCCTGAACATGTTACATAATAGCCTATGTGAAGAAAGTCCTAGGATGAAATCCAAGTTTGGCTGAAACTAAAACAAGTCAGTAATTAGCTGTCCTTACATTCCCATATGGCTCTGTGCTTGTTTGCCCTGTTTATGAGCTGAACTGATGGACAGAAATCCCTGAGTCAAGGAGGGGAAGGTAACAGGCAAAATTAAAAACTCAGATGGTACTTATAAAGATATGAGCAGCAGACAATGAAAACATCCATTAAGAAGGAAATGATAAGTTCAAAGACAATGGAAACAACACTTGACCTCTTGAGACTGTTTTTTTTCCCCCTCAAAAATAAAGTGCTATATTCCATGAAATCCGGGGTTTACATGAATCATCTACTTCTGGAAACTATTTTCTTAGTCAAAATTCACCAGTCAAGTCCATCACTCAGGAGTAATCATATCCTGTATCTTGAAAATGTTTTTATGAATATATTTTTTTGTAGTCAGCGCTGAGGGAATTATATTGCTCAATGGTTGAGAAATACATGAGATTAGGCAAGACTTTGCCCATTTATCCTAGATAAGTGTGAAATATCTATAAAATACCCAAACCCTATTGACATTCAGTGAATAACATATTGCTCTACATAAAAACAGCAAAGAACTTTGGCAAAAACAGCAGAAGCTTGATAGTTCTTATCTGAAATGAAATGAGCTGTCAGAGCAATGCTTGCAGTATGTGCCAGATATTAACAGTTTGGGGGTTTTTTTTTGCTTTGTTCTTATCAGTTTCCTGATCAGTGGGTTTGGAGTTAGTGATGGTTTTTTGTTTATTAATTTCCTAAAAGCCCTTTTTGCTTTATGTTTGGTTCCGAAGTTTCCTGCTGTGTGCAGTCCTGAGAAAATACAGCAGCTGGGTTAGAACAGAAGAGCAAATTCTGACTTTAAAAACTGAAAATTCTGCTAAGTATTAAGCCTTCATCACCTTATTTCAGGCAACTTGCCTAAGGTGCTTGAAGCAATGGGTTTTTTTAATTCATAGAAGATTGTTTCTTGTAATTGAAAATGTTACATATTTATGAAAGCTAGGATAGGGAAATTTCTCTTTCAGATTTAATGCTTCATCATGACAATGCAGAATATACCTTATTTGGGGAATCTCTTGAATCACAAAGATCATTTTGGATCCCTTTGTTGCCTCAATAGAGGGAAGCACCTTTCACGTTTGTGTTGAAATAAGATGGACTAAAGGAAATAAAAAAAGAATAAATCCCTTCTCTTTCATGCTGCATAGAATGTAATTGGTTTAGCCTACCATGTTTTGTTACAAGTACATGTTTTTCTTGCCTGTGAAAATGTTTGGTTCAAGAAGGTGCCATTGAAGTGAAGCCCAGGGACTCTTAAACTGGAACACAAACACTGTTGGAGTTCCTGCTGTGGGGTTTTTTTCTTATTCAAAAGACAAAACGACCTTGAAATCATAGCTGAAAGGAGGACTCTTCCTTAAAGGTTAGATCTAAAGGTGATAATCAAAGAGCTTGTGCCCATGGATGAAGTAAAACTGTGCGAGTAATAAAGAGAACTAAGATGAACAGGTGACTAAGTAAGTCCAGTAAAGGTGGCTGGTTCAGTTATATGCTCTGTAATAAAGACATAACCATCTCCAAACTTGGAAGACGCTGTGTTAAGACTTTCACCGTAGGCAGCCTTGCTTAATACAGATGGCATTTTCTTTTTTACTAAGTGCCTGAAGGATTGTTGTCTTGCTAAGGGGTATTTTGCATTCTGTACCATTCTCATTTTTCTATACCCGTGTGCAGAAAACCAGGAGCTTAACGACTGATACGAGCAAGCAAATAGGACTTGTTTTGCACGACAAAGGGTTTTCATTTTCTTATCTGTCAGACTTTGGTGACGCCTCCTGCGGCTGGGAAAGCCTCCCTTCATTCAGCCTGTGGCACTTGATGTTGATTTGATGTCTGTTTTGAACCTTTGCTGCAGGGAGGTTTTATGGAAGGCGGTAAAATTAACATCAAGCTTGTGCTTGGATGTGTGGAAGTCTGCGAGGGGAGAAGAGCTGAAAACGATACCAGCACTCTCAGGCTCGTGGGAGAGGGGGGGATGGTGGAATTCCTGACAGCTACAGCAAAACAGGAGGGAGGGGGATGGCAGGAGGGAAGAGGATCTGCGTTTGACATGTTGATTTTCGCTCGGCAAGAGGACATCTGGAGAAGATTCCGTAGGAGCAGTTTGAATTACAAGTGTGAACAAAAGGGAAGTGAGTGAGGAGGAAAGAAATCTGGGAATCATTGACACAGAGACTGTAATTCAAATTCTTGAGAATAGCTAAGGTTGCCCAAGGACAGCCTATTTAAGCAGTGTGCATAGTATAGAGACTATTCCTTCTTAAATGGATAAATATTCTCACTTGGTGACTAATTTTTTGAAAAATGAAGTAAAAATGATCTTGAAACATGGTTATCTATTATTCAAACTTAAATTTAGAATTCTTATTTCTAGTAAAAGTATGAATAATTGCATAAATCCATAATGTGAAAATATATTTTCATTGGACTGTAACACGTCTTCAGAATTCCAAAGGAAAACAGTCAAGGTTATTTCATTACACAAAATTTCCCTGAACACACAACGAGCATCATGGTAAAACATTTCTGGTTTTGCATTTAAGAGGGAGCATCAAAATAATTCTTTTGCAAAGACAGTTGATTTTATACACTGCATTTTCCTTAAAAAAAAAAAAAAAAAAGGCAATGATTCCCCATGAACAAGCTACTTTTTAAATATGGAGAACTTTTGTTACCGTGGTTGTCTGAGAAATGCATCTGAGTTTCACACGCCTGGAAGTTGCTGTTCACGCCCAGTGATAAAGGCCATGCAAAATACTGACATAACTGGGTGTACTGTAGTTCATGTCCTGCTGACGTGTCTGCCTTTTGGATTCAGAAAACATCAGCTGTTCAGAACACTGCAGTTAATAAGAAATGGAGAAAAAAGCACCAAGAGAGTTCGTTTCTTCAGACAGTCAGGCTTGTGATAAGAGTCAGGTTATCTGCTTTTCATTAGAGCTTCGTTCCTCTCTATTCCACAGAATTAAAAAAAAAAAAAAAAAGAAAAGGTCACACAGCCTTTCTTTCTTGCATAAATTTTTTTCCTGGTAGACAGGGTGTAGTTTTTTTCCCCTTCTGTCTAGTCCAAACTGCTTTTTAAAAGTTATTTTATCTTCCATAATTTGTATACTTTATCTGTCTTCTGTTTCTTTTGGAAAGGTACACAATCTGATGTCCATAACATACCTCACTTGGAGTATGGTTAATTTTCAGTAAATACAGACCTTGTTTTAGAAACATAATGATTTTCTTAGTCTGTGGCTGTTGTTGGAATTTACAATTTCAGGTTTTTGTGGTTTTTCCCTTGTGGTACCTCCTTGTGGTGAAGAATGGACTGATCAGGAAAACAAATGCTTTATTTTTAATATTATTCAAAATCTGAAATGTAAAGAAATCAGTTGTAGAACTGATTCAGACAGTTTCTGTTCTGATTAATACCCCACTGTATGCTGAGATCAATACAATTTCACAGAGAAATAGTATCTCGATGTTGGATTTCAGGAAAGAACCTAAAGTACATTTACAGAATCATCATGTGGTTGCCATCCTTTGTCATAAATGTGACTGGATATTCAGCGATGTCTGTTAGTATTCAAAAATCTGTAGCTCTCTTGTGGGTTGTTACCTGGAGGTCTTCGTTATTCTGAGAAGTGATCTCAAGCTGCAAGATGTGAATCAGATTTAAAAAAATCCCCAAAGCCCTGGCATTCAAATTCAGACCTGCATCCCAACTTCCCCCAACTGCTGAAGGTCAACTTTTGTCTCTCGTTAGTTCAACTTTTGTGTCTCCTTTCTGAGCCTGGCAGCGGAACTGAAAGGAACATTGGCTCAGAACTGGAGGCTCAGAAATAGAATCCACTCTGTTTATTTATATCCCTGCATGAAAGGTAGTTGGTGGCTTCATTAAACAGCTGCTTGCACTCCCCACAAAATGGATTCACTCTCTTCTTCAGTGTGCTGATTAAACTGAATATCTAAACTCTGAAGCGAGATTTGCCTAAGTAAAAGAAAATGTAATTTCCAGCACTTTGGAAGAGCAGTATAATGTGGAGCATTATCCTGGTGCTCCTAAACGGCAAAGGATGTGGTTACAACACAAAAAGCACACAAGAGAGCAACCTACTTTGTTCTTTATTATTTTTTTCTGAATAATTGGGAAGGCTATATAGCACTCAGTGAATCCTTAAATAGAAATCCTGGTGACTCAGAAACTTCTTGGATGTCAGTGTGTGCTCAGTCACCCTCAATTGTTGTTCCAGAGATTTCCATGCCGATAGTTGACACCCAGCCCCTGTGGTTACCACCCAGGTGGTGGATTTCTGTATCCCCTGGAGTTTCTGGATAATCTGCCCTCTCAAGAGCAGTTCAGTGGGTCCTTTTGGCTGGAGTGTTTGCATTTATGTTCCTGGTTTTTACAGAGAGCACAGCACTGTAGCGTTGAAAACTTTATTCTGAGAATTAACAGGCAGTAATGATTGTACAAAGACTTAATGACGGAGCAGAAAAAAATGTGTTCTAATACCACCCAGCTTTTTTCCTGGATATCTCTGACCATCCTTTCCCACTTAGACTGCGCTGGCGCCACTCTATCTGGTTTGGTATCATCCCACATCTCAGCAGACAACAAGCAGCAACCATCACCTTCTCTGTAAAGTGCACTTCATTATTCTTGTTGGTTTGTCAGCTGCTGTTTCCGGCAGCAAAATGGTCTCACTTCTGCCCCTTAAACCTGAGAAATGGGATAACACCGTGGACAAACCCATTGACAGCAACAGCACTCTGCTCCTTTGTTCCTTTTCAGTTTGGATCTGGTTTGAATTTACCACCGAGATGAGTCAAATCTGGACCAGAATATCCCCAGTTTGGTTTGACTGCTTGTCTATGGAGATGAGAAAAATAGTGTAATGCCATAGGCTTTTGTTTCTGACACCCTTCAGTTTTCACATTTTTTATTTTATTTTCTCCTATCTAATGATTTTCTTGACATTTCTTTGAAGCACAGCACGGTTTAGGATATCTGCAGTTTACCAGCAGATAAGAAACTTGGCAACAAAAAAATTTGTATGGAATTTCCATCCGTGTTCTTTTTACACATCAGCAAATCATGCAGTGTGGTAGGACAGAAACAGAATGGCCCTACTGTCTGTGAAGTACCTGCTGCTAATATGATGGGGTTTTTTCCCAGTTGACTCCTTGGTTGCCCAGCATTGTGCAAAACAGCTCCTTTATTTCACCCTCAGGTTTTGTTCCTGCTGGGATAAACTAGTTCCTTTTCTGGCCCCGAGCATTAGTCATTAGATTAGAACAGGATCTGTGTTAGGCAGGAGAGAAAGGAAAAATCTGCAATTGAATTAGTCCCAGAGCTCTCCTCAGGAGAGCAAAAAGGCAAAATTTCACTCAGGGCACAAGAAGGAGACGAGTCTTGTTTGCAGATGTTTTTTCAGCATTCGGGGCCACACCTGGTGCAAGAGTTACATCGTGTATGGCAACGAAGCTCCTGCCAAGAGGGGGAAAACTCCACCCAGCTTGCTGGAGGAAGGAAGCAGCCTGCATTTTGGGCAGTGGGGTGTAGCTGCAGCCACGTTCCACAGGTGCCTCAGCACTGCTGGCAGGCTTGGAGAGGAGTGTGCTACCCATGGAGAAGAGTAGGGGCGGCTGGTGGCTCTTCCCATGGAGGAATACAAATGTAGGGAGTCTCTCAGTAGAGTCCTTGTATGTGTGTTTGCTGTAGTGTGAAAAATTAGGGAGGAGAAAAAATAGCTGGATTACTGATGTGCTGTAGTTTTAACTACGTGGGAGCAACCCTTGACATTAAACAGAACCGTCAACTCGCAAAAGTATCTTAATTTGTTTAAAATATCTTTGTTGTTTTTTCAGTTCCACATTGTTCACACGGTAATAAGGAAGCTGTAGACTCTGAATCTCATTTTCAGGGCAGTTTGTGGTTGGTTGTTGTTGAGAGGATTCCTGTTGAACTAGCTGATCTCAAGGAGCTGTGTATTTAGGCTAAGGTGACAGAAAACCATGACTGCTGACCTCTGTTCCCAGTCTTTAATGTGTGGTCTTGTGTGAAACTTAAGCTCTGAGGCTCAAATTCTTTATGATGAGCATAAAAATTAGATTTCCTCTGGGCTATTCTGGGTATGAGAGTGCATCCTGAGGCTGGAATGCAAAAGTACCGCTGAGGTGCCAAGTGACTTTATTGATAAACATGCCAAGTAGGCCAATGACATTGTGATTTTATAAAAACCCCACAACATTAATAATGAAACTGAGCTCATGTGTTCAATTCCTGCAGCACCTAAATGCCAAGCAGTCTTTTTCTGGGCTGTATAAAAGCTATATAGAAGATCTGGAGAAGTGTTGCTGCTGATCCCTAACAATTATTGATGAGGTGAAAGCCTATTATTCTATTTTGATTATCTATTGTTGTTTCTAGAAGAACATTCCTGTATAAATTTAAGGCAGTGACTTGCTTTATTCTCCTTCTTTAGGCTGAGTGTATCAGGTTAGAAGTGGTAGCACTGAAGGGCTGTGTGTCCTTCATCCCTCCGTGTCTCTCAGGGACTCTCATGAGCTGTGATGTGGAGGAATCCAGGTGATAAAATGCAGTGCAATGTAGAAATTCCCCCTTAGGTTGCTCTGTGCAAAGCACTGAACCTGGGACAACTGAAGGAAATTAGTTTGCTTTATTGCTCCTCGATTTGGGGTTGCACATTAAGTCTGGGTATACTTAAGTCACACTCAGGATACACACATCCAAAATACTCTCTGTTGTTTACTGTGGGCATAGTAGGCTTTGTGCACCACACCATCAGTCTCTGTAGTTTGGAAAGGCAAAATATTGAGATTGGGAGAGTACAATATTATTCTGGACCAGTATAAGTTTAAAAAAAGAAAGGAGAAAAAATACTGTGTGTATTTAAAACAGCTATTTAGAGGTAAAACACATTCAGCTAAACTTCCAGGCTAAATTCAGAACTGGTTATGTCTGGCTGAATGTGATTAAAGGAGGAAATCTAGTTTTGACCAGAGATTGTATTTCTCCGAGCAGACATTTAAAACAGGAAGATGTGTAGAAATAGATGCAAAATGTCTGTGCTGTAGCCTGACAAGTGGCAATACCATATGTAATCTATTATAAGATGAATGGCATGTTGAGAAATGATTCGAGCTGGCTAATTCACAGAGCTCTAATTCTGCAGCAGAGTCCTGGAGAATACCAAGGCAAACAGCAAGTGCCACGTTAAAAACCACCGAGGAGCTGCGTGCTGTCATGTGCATATTTAATTGTCATATTACAGCAGCAATAATGATGGAGATTCGAGACATTTCCTGGGTCTTAGAGATCAGCTGAAGCTCAGCCAGGTGCCATCAGCTCTCACCAGACAGTCATTAATCCCCAGGCAATGCCTTGTGCCTCAGTCACTATTCCTTATCTGAAAGCTCTTTTGCTAAGGTTTAAACTGTGTCTTACGATCTTGTTAATAATTACTTTTTCACAGGAAGTAGTGGCTTGCAGTAAAATATAATGTTCACCTCCTGTGTTTCTAGCATCTAATGAGCTCCCAGTTATGTCTGATTTGTGAAGCTGGGGGGTTGTGTTATCTCCAAAGGCTTTAGCCCCTTGCTGGGGTGTTCAGGAATATTTTGCATCCTCGGGCAGTGAGCTTGTTAAGAATTCAGCTGATTTTCATAGTGGATGCCTTCTCTATCTCCACTCAAAGTTTGCTCTCCCTGTATCTGTGTTTTGATGTAAGAGCTGTAATTCCCTGTTACACGGAATGTGTTTGGGGAACAGGATTTTTGGGTGCCTTTTTGCACGTTCCCGCACTAAACCTTTCTGTGGAATGAAGCGAGTGGGTTAAACGGGAAAAAGGAAATGTCAGAGGAAGGTGCATCCGAGGAGTGTATTTGCCCATCCCTTTTAGGAAGTGACAGCCTAGTTCTCTGTCATGTCAGTCAGCTTAAATCCACTTGATGCAACCAGTTTCCTCCAATTCATGGTTGTGTAAGTAGAGCACTGATAGGCGTTTCTTTTCTAAGTTTCAAAGTCCCCTTCTAGGAAAAAAAAAAAAAGGTATAATTCCACCATTTCCTGCCATTGTTCTACCTTAAGCTGAAGAAGATATGTGCATAGCTGGGAAAAGGCAGGATCCTGGAACTCTTAATTGCCTTTGTTACCTGACTTGTTGCCAGAGGGAGGGGGAATATGATGAGCTGTGTCATCTTCATTGATAATGGAATTTTACAGCAGCATATGACACTGGACAGCCAGCTGAGCAACAAGAATTTGAATGTACCTCTCCATTCATAGAAGTGCAGAAGGCAGAGTCTTGCTGCCACTGTTCTGAAAAACCCATTCTGGTACTTTTACTTTGACAGTCACACGGTCAAAATTAAAATTTAAGATGGGTGTCTGATGTCCAGGCATTCCTTATTCCAGTTCTGCTCAGCAAGCTGAAAACACTGCTGAACTGTCACACAGCTGGGAGCTTCTGTGTGTGTCCAAAGCACACTGTGAGAGAATATCTGTTATTGCACTGCATGGAATAAACCACAAACCCTTTCAGCTGCACACTGTTGAAAATAGCAAACAAGGAACAATTCTGGTTTACTTTGGAGAATGTACCTCCAGGTAACTGTTCTCTTAGTGTAAAGCACAGTTTAGAATTGAGTGGGCATTTTTATAGGACTTAAGAGTTATTTGATGATATAAACTTAATGGAGAGAGATTAAACCCAGTTTCTGCATTGCATGCAGTGAAAATTTAGCCCAGAGCTCACAGATCAGAATTTTTGGAAAAAAAAAAAATTAAAACAAAAGATCTACAGTCAAAAGCAGGTCAGAAACAAAGAGGAAAATTCTCCCCTCCTGTCTGTGTAGACAGAAATCAAGGGAAAAATCAAGCCTTTCCTGGAGTTCCAGAGATGAGAGGCCTTTCTAAGCTAGACATCTAAAATGTCTCAAGCCTGCTTTGGGGAAATGCTCAGAGGTTCTGATTTTTTTTCCCAAAAAGAAGTTCTCTTTTTTTTTTTTTTTTAAATCAGTGTAGATTCTACACAAGAAAACAGCACAAAATTCTTTATGAGAGCCTGATATTTCTTCCCAGCTTCTTAGCAGAGACCAAGTACAAGCATTTTCTTTGTGGTTGACTGCCAGTGCCTCTGGAAATGTTTTGAACCACGAAATGATGACCGACTTACCTCTCAGTAAGTGACCCTGTGGGAAGTTAGTAAAGGATATCTCTTAGGCTTGAGATCGACATTCCAGCTTGTTTTGCACTTCTCTGGCTGGGCAAGCCCTTATAGGAGATTGTTTTGATGTGCTGGAATCAAGGTACGGACCTTGTTAGATTTTGAAAACTGTCAAATCTGTGAAATTGTTGTTGTTGTTTTTCCACTCAGTGTCTTTGAAATGCAGTCAAATCAGTGCTAATGTGCAGTGGCAGGACTCCAGGTTTCCACTTTCAGATCTCAGTTGAAGTTAGGGAGGGTAGTGAAATGTCAGGTGTGTAGGCAAAGCTGCGAGTTCAAAAATTAATAAAATAATTCTAGCTGGTGCTAAGAATTTAGATATCCTTACTCTTGAACAGAAATCGTTATTGCATCCTAGCTAGTTTGTTTATTTTATATTGTTTGTATGGGTTTGGGTATTGTTGTTGTTGTTTTTTGGGTTTTTTTTGTTTGCCCTCTATAAAGATTAGAGGTAAAAGGAGAATTTCCTTGGAGGTTTTTGGCATTTTTCTCACTTAATTTTCTTTCGGAAAATAGTTGGTGTGCTTCATCTAATCGACCTTTTAAGTGAATGTCTGGCTACTGTTTTAAAGGATATTTATTTTTTAGTTGAAAACTGTGGTTTACCTGCAGAACACTAATTTGTTACTTCGAAAAACATGAAAGGAAAGTGCTCTCTGCTCTTATTTAGATGAACCAGTAGGGAGCAGTGTCTTTCTTGGCATTAATTTTACAGTCCCAGTATTTTGCAGGGTGCACCATTCCTCAGTCGTCTGTGGAACTGTGGGCACTGAAGCAGTCACCCTCACAACCAAATCCCCATTATGGGAAGCACATTCCACATTGGAATGCCAGCAGAACCAGGTGGAGGTTCAAAACAGAGCAGTTTCTTTGAAAGTTAACGTGGCATTACTTTTGAATAGCAAGTTTTCTCCTACTTAGCTCCCTGGAGGAACTGATGATTTTATTATGTCAGTTATGAAGTGTGACCCAATGGGATTCCTTGGATAGGATTCCTTGAATAAAACAATCACTCACAGGTGTAAATGCTTGCAGGAGTGAAGCATAAAAGAAAAGCTGCTGCTGGTAGCTTCTCTATTTATAGATTTAATCCCAGTTAAAATTGGACAAGGGGGAGAAGAAGTTAATTTGGAAGTAGAATTTTCCAGCAAAATAAGTTCATGTTTTGACTTAGGTATGTTTGTTTTCTTCTTTTTCTCTGAGTGGGTTCATTCCTTCACCAATCTTAACAGAATGAAAATTCAAAATTTTGTCTTTTCTCCCCAAAATATCAACTTATTTCTTTAATATGTAACAATACAATAGAAGGAATAAAGTAATAGTTAAAGAAACCTAAAAATCCTCACTCCCAGTTAGCTTAGTTTTTTATCTTTGCCCTCACTTTTGTATCTTTTTCAACGCTATGTCATTTTAGCTATTTCATTTTGACAGTTTTCAAGATGTCTGATATTGTAAATCATCAGTGAGAGAGTATTTATTTTTGCTTGAAAAATAAGTGCATGATGAAACCAGATGAGGAAAGTGAGGTAACTGAAGAACCTTTTAATTCAAGTTTGTATTAAAATAACTTCCCTTATTTTCATGACAACTTTCAAATCCCATGTTTGTTTACTCCTTACTGTGAACAGGTCACAGCAGGGAGCAAAGGCAATTATTTCATCTCTCTAAAAACTACAGATAACTATCCCAAGGGTGGAAGAATTTTGCTTGGCTTCTTCATTCCAGAAGGTGGCAAACAGCAGAAGTAGGAAAAAAGATGCTAATGGCAAATTCTGAGAATTTGCAGGAAAGGGAATTTTCTGGTGCTGTTTTCATTTTGCTTTTGTGCTTCCACCTCTTCCTTTTCCTGCCTTACAAGAGACATTCCTGCTCTACTGAATGAGATTCCCCCTGCCTGGAAAGCAGCAGCCAGGGAGGAGCTGAGCAGACATGAGCACTGGCTTAGGCCAGACAGAGTCCTGATAAGGTTTTCTCCTGAATATCCACTTGATCAGCTGCACTGCAGAACAATTGGGACATGGGTCAACCCACCTCCCAGTTCCAGAATAAACACTGAAGGAAGACCTTGGTGAACTCTTCCAAATGAATTTAGGCTGGTTCCCAAAAAGGTGAGGAAAAGCTCTGTCGCTGCAGCTGCTTCACCTGGATATCTTTTCTGAGAGAACTGTTTGATGTCACTGCCATAAAAGCAGAAGGACCATGATGTCAAGGATTGAGAAATTATTTGCCTGAGTTTGGATCTTCTTGGTTGTGTGTGTGTGTAGCTTTAATTTATTTAAGAGAGTCTTAAGAAAACAATACCTTGAGGTTCCCAAAACTGCTGTAGGCCTGGTCTTAAGCCAGGTCTTTAATTACCTTCCTGCCTTTTGATTGTTGACTCTGCCTTGTAATAGCAAAACAGATCCTCTCTTTTGGATTCGATAGGGCTCGTTAGATCATGACCTCGCTACTGAAATACTGTTTCCTCTGCCTCCTTAATCCTTAGAAATATAGGTTATTAAAGGCAGCAACTTTTCACATTATTCAGTCTGCAGATGTCAAAATACAGAACAACCTTTTCACATGAAGAATGTCTAAACTTGCTGTTCTGTGTTTTCATTCAAATAAAAGCCAAGGCTTTGTCCTCTGATTTGCTGTCTCCTTCATAGATTGTCAGTAGAGTTAAATCTTGAAATATTTAGGTATGATGATGTGTCCTTTTTTGCAATTTAGCATTTTAACGTTTTGGCTGAGAATGTTCTTGGTACAAAATAACCGATCTTTACCGTTTGACCTAAAAGCTACTCCCCTGAATTGGATAAACAGGATGAATGTGTTTCATAGTGTAAATGAAAATGGGCCCTGATGAGTTCATGTGGCTGCCTCTGCTTGCCCTAGGCCTGATTTTTGCTCACAGACTGTGCTGAGACCTTCGAAATGTCAGTAGAGCTCTTGTAGAGAAAAATTAACAGAACCATCTCACAATAGCAGGAAGGAATTATAAGATTCCTATTAGCAAACACAGATGCATTATTATTATTATTATTGCCCTGAAGTAAGGGCAGAAGTAAGTGCCAGATGTCCACCCAAAAGAACTCAGTTCTTAAAATCAAAATGCAGTTGCCATTTTCTGAAAGATTTATTCGCTCTTCATTGTGTTGTCTGAAATCGCATTTACGTTTAACAAAAGACACATTTCCAAATGTAAAGGAAATGAACCTTATTTGTATTGTCTGAACAGCTGTCTGGGTTTCTAGAGTATAATACCAGTCCCTTAAACAGACGACAAAAATTAAAGAGCATAAGTGATTGTGAAATTAAAGTGTGTTTTTTTTGGTGTGTTATAGGCTATAAAAATCAGATGAAGCATAATAGATGAACATATTTTGATTTTAAGTGGTTTAAATAAAGGGAAAACTGTATGATATTCCCAATGTAATTCAAGGAAAAATGTAATAAAAATCTATTGCAGGCCAGACAATTGTTGCTAGAAAAGAGAAATATATGACTGTTCACTTAAGGCAATGACAAGGAGTTGGTACTTTTTGATGGTTCCCTGCCATTGGGAGTAATTGTAACTTTTGTTATGGTGCTATGTTTATTTTCTGTAGTAAAGAGCTCTTTTCAAAAGGCCTGAAAAGCTTGGTTGAAGGAATCTGTTAGCTTGCAAATATCTGATATATAAAATTTTGCAGATAAATACTTGCTCGTGTGACAAAATCAGAAGGTTTCTATATCTAGACTAGTTATTTGCTCATGCAGGGGAAAGCCCTGAGCTAATATTGTAGGTAAACTGTTTTGAAATATCTTCAGCTCTACTCAGAAGCAGGAAAGGTCCTTGCCCTATCATCCAGGTGTCTGTACAGCCAGTGTAAATTCAATTGACCACTGGTAGGTCTCTGAAAAAAAGCCTCAACTGGTACTCTGTAAAGCAACCTATTCAGCACTGAATCATATGATACAGAATTAATTTTTCCTAAAGATATTAATCTGAAGTTCCCTATGATACAAAACACTGATGTGTTCCTTTAAATTTTATTTAGGTGCGAGTGAAAACAGGAAAAAACCAGTGAGCCTTGACTCTCCTGGCTTCATCCAGAGGAACCAAGTGGCATCAGTTGTTCTTGGAGGACTTTACTGATGGGCGTTCAATCCACAACACACATTGGTCTTACTTTAACCTGCAGAGCTGATTGTGCCTAAATGCTGTAGTTGCCTAATTGCTGATTGTGCCTAATTGCTGTACCTCCGCAATTGTGTAGGGGCACAAGGAGCTTCTGATTTTGTCACACAAGCAAGTATTTATCTGCAAAATTTTATATATCAGATATTTGCAAGCTAACAGATTCCTTCAACCAAGTTTTTCAGGCCTTTTGGAAAGAGCTTTCCAGTGTATAAGAGCTCCTCCAGTGACAGTGAGTGGGTTTTTTTTGAGGAATACAAACGTTGAGGAGCTTTTTAACCCTGGTCAGCAAATAGTTATGTACAGATCACCACTGGTTTGTGCCTCGTGACCTTTTCTATGTGTTGTTATATTCCTGCAGCTCTTCTGTGGCAGAATGTTCACTGGTGAATTTTTCAGCTGCTGAGCTGTGGCTGTGCCCCTCTTGAGTAAAAAAAAGTGTTCCAGTTATTATTCAGCGCTGTCACTGTGTCCTGAGCAGTGTTTGGGTTTTGCAGATGGCACATGAGCGGCCTTTGGGATTGAAGGGTTTTTTTCCTGGTGTGATAGCAACGCATGTGTGTTGTTGGCAGGGATATAGGGGAATTAATATGCAGTGATTCTTTGGCAAGAATCAGAAACACGATGTTGGTTAGCATCAGTTGCTCTTGGGGGACTTTACTGATGGGCATTCAATCCTATTGTGCCACTCCTAACTGGGAAAAGACAGCATATCTGGAAATCTCAGTGGTGAGCTTTGAAAAGAGGTGTGTTTGGACATGGAAACAAAGGCATAGGAAAAACCTGAAGTCTGGGCATAAGGTAAGATTAATTTTTATGAGTGGAACGTAGTTTAAGCTGGCAGATGTGAGACAGGATAAAAGACCTTTCAAGAATGCCCCTAAATCTGCTGGAATTGTTGCCATGGGAAGTCACACACAGTTTTTGCTCGACAGTGACACTGATCCAGTGTTAACAGCAGATCAAACTGGTCCAGACTCCTGAGTGCTGTGACAGTCCAGCAAACTCCAGTTTGCAAAGGTGATAAAAGCAGAATTGCACTCCTATTTCAGCTGAGCCCTTATTGGCCTGGGAAGGAGGTCTGATGCAGCTGGTAGGTTTTCCTGTTGCTCCTCTGGTTTTGGGAGCAGGGGGTGGTGAGGGAGGGGAGTGTTTTCAGTTTTGTGCTGTGTTCAAGAGTGGGCTTGATGTCCAATGGTTTCACCAGTAAAGCTTGAAGGTAATTTTGCAGTTTAACTGCAAACCACTGTGTTGACATCCCCAGCAAAGGAGAAAAAATGTCTATTCCATGTGAAACCCCACAGAGTTTAATACTAATGTTTTGAACCTCCTTGATATATTTTTGTTTGCTTGTGGACACACCGTAGAATTTAATACACAGTTATATCATGCCTTCGGGGCGGGGACAAAATATAGGGAAATATTTACTATAAAAATTAAAAAAAACAGCTTCAAATAAATTTCTCCAGAATGCAACAGATTACAAATAGGATTAATCTGTGTTTCTCTATGTAGTTTTTTTATACTTACAGAAGCTTTTAAGATAGTGGAATTACAGAGACCTCAGAGCAGGCTTTCTGGGACTACATCAAGCCAGAGATTCACAACTATTTAATGCATAGTGCTCAAAGAATATCATTTCAGTTAGTTTTAAGAATTCAAATGAATTTTGGTTATATGTCTGCAAGCTGCTGAGAATATATTTAATGCAGAAGTGACTTCAGCCCTCACACTGGTTGATCTAGAATTGCCTAATTCATATCCTGGAGTATTGTTTCATTGTGTGTTACTGAACTCAGTAAACTAAGGCTTGAATGTCTTGTTTCTCTAAATAGGAGTCTTTGAATTTTACTGGTGTAAAACATCTGGGATGTCTATTCTGTTGGTAAAAATGTTTCTGGGGACTGGAACTGCTTCTGTCATCAGAGAAATTACTCCTCCACATTTATTAGAGAAATCATTTCCCCCACAAGCTGCATTTTGGTCCTACAGAGTTTCCCATCCTTTAGGTTGCTACTCAGGTTTTTAGGTCATATATTGTGTATCTTCAAACCATGTGATAGCATGACTAGTTTTTAAATGGGCAATTTATGACAATTGTATTTAAGAGTTCATTTTTATCATGTCTACTACTTTTTTTGCTTCCAAAGGGAGACCAAAAAAACATAACCTGGAAATAAATTCACAGCAGTTTCTCTTTCCCTCTTACTCTACATCTCTCTCCCCCTTCACGTAGCTGTTGAGAGTATTATCTAAACTAAACTACATGTTGGTAATGGTCAAATAAATGTATTAGCCACTAATAAATTTTGTCTCTAAATTGGAGGGTTTCTCCAATAACAGTGGAGAGGAAAATCTCCCAACTTGCCTTCAAGGTGGACCAGGAACACTTTGTGAATGGGGATATATTCAGGATTGTTTACATGAACCAAGGTTTGGTGACCTAATGAATCTCTGTTTAGTCCCTATCCTGCTTAATGTGGAGCTTTAACTTTGATTTTTCCTAATATTAATGATTGCAGATGCATAGATTGTATCAATTTAACGCAATGGTGTATTGAGTTAAAAAATTATCTTTTTTACCTTTGTTTTCAATCTTTATTTCTGTTCTTCTCCCTATTTGTATTGGATAGACCCTAAGTTTGGATGTGGCATGAATCTGATGGTCCAAAAATGGTTTCTGGAAAAACCTAATTAAAGAATTGGAAAAATGTTGCTTGGTATCATTGCAAGTTCAAAGCCTGGTCAAATGAAATGTGAAGAATCTCAGCCTCCAGTAATGAATTTGTTACAGATATTAGAGGCAAAGTCAAGAATACAGTGTGATAATTCTCAAAGGGACATATGAAAACCAGCATCAAAGCATTAACTAATATAATACTAATTAGAACACTAAAGTATTCACTAAGTGAGTATCTACTCATATTTCTTGAAATATAAGTAGTTTGTAATACAGTAAAAGATCATGCTGGAGGGCTGGTTTACATAAAAAAGCAGAGTCTTGTTCAGATTTGATAACATTAGAAAATGTTACAAACAGAGCATTTCTTTATGTTGAATATAACTTCCTTGAGTAACTACCAGATGGTTTTTAAGATAGGGGGAAACTGGAGGGTTTGTTAAAGTAACAAATACGTATGGGGCTGGTCCAAAGCCCAAGTTGTCAATAAAACAATTTCTACTCATTTCACTGAGCATTAGGTCAGGCCCGTGGGCTCCCTCAGCACACGGCACAAATGGGGCTCTTTATGTGTCTGTCCAAACAGTGTGTTTGGAATGATTCCAGCAGAGTCTGGCTCTGATCTGACATTAATTTATTTCAGCTTGTTAAGCCGCTACTATATGATTTAAATAAATGTTATTTTAATGGCTGCTGATAAAAAGAGACGTACGTCGTGACATGTAGTTCAATTTCTGAGCCTGGCTGCTTAAATCTCTCAGTTTTGCCAGCACATAAATAAGTTTTCATTAACAAAAACCCCCCCCATGGATAGCTTGTAAACATCTGAAAAGCCTAGGAGTGTATGTTAGGGGAAAACATAATTTCAGTTTAGAGTTTGAATCCTTTGTTGAGTGAATTTCACCGAACTGTTTCATAAAGAAAGCATTTGGGAAAGTTTGTTGGTGTAATCCTTGAGCGTTGGGTTTCAATTGCAATTTAGATCCCTATGGAATTAATGAAAGTAGTTGCTCACATGAAGGAAGAAGGTTACATTGTAAACACATAAATACAGGATTAACTAACAGTCCTATTCTCACCAAAAGTCTAAGTAGCCACAAATATTTAAGTTAATGTTTAGAAATTGTGGTGGGTTTATTTTCTAAAAGATTTTAAAATTTTGGTAAGAGTGGGAATTGGAACAAGATAAAGGCTTTTAATAGGATGGAGCTTGAATTGAATGGATTCCCCCAGTCTTCTGTGCAATCTGCTGCAGTGTTGAATTCTTCTCATCATGAGGAATTCTTTCCTTATACCTACATGGATTTCCTCCTGAAGTTACTCGTGTCTCCTCTCATCCTGTCACCATTTATTCTTGTGACGAGAACATCTCGATCTTCTCCATAACTGCCTACTAAGTATTTTAAGGCTGATTAGATCCTCCAAACCTTCATTTCTTTTGACTGAGCAAACCCCGCTCCTTCAGCTTCTCTTCGTGCCTCAAGTTCTGCATCATCTCGGTGGCCATTTGTGTGTGTGCATTTCTTGATAGCTCAATCTAAGCCTGCTAAGCTTTTTCTTCCTTAAGTGTCTCATCTCTGCTGGATCTTCTTCTCCTTCTGGCTTGGTGTCATCCCCAGAATCAATAAATGTATTTTTTTTTAATTCCATTATTCCAATCATTTATAAAGATATTAAATATTTATGTGCTTTTCCTTTGGACATCTAGCCAGGGCATGGCAATCTTCTAAGCATGAAACAATGTCCCTACTCTGTAGAGATTTAACAGCACTTATAGACTCAAAAATATCTGTGACATGTGAAATATAAATGCACATTTATATGTGCATATACACCACCCCTCTGGCAGCTGTTTCCCAGCCACTGACTTCCAGAGGATTCATGCTTTCCAGAACCTTTGCAGTGCTCTAGAGATCTGTACTAAAAGCCTAAATTGTGCTTTAAAGCAGTGCATGTATGTCAGGATATTTTATTTTATTTTATCGACACGCATTTTTTTGATTCAGTAATTTCTCAAGTACCATCTTTTTTCTTTTATCGTGCTGGGTTTTTTCTCTGCGTTGTCTGATTTGAAATGTGTCGTCAGGAATAAAATCAGCACAAATAATCTTGCTAGAGCCATAGATGTAGATGTAAATGGACATTAATGTGTCAGAAAAAGAGGGTGCTGATTAATTTGCACCATTCATGGTACAATAGACTTGGTATCTCAGTTTTTAGTAGTTGTTTTTCAGCATTCAGTGAACTAACTTGTTCAGTCTTGAATTGTATGTCCTGTTGAAAAGCTGTGTTGTTTTTAATGCCCCTATAGGATATTTCAGGGGGCTTATGAAAACAGAATAATATTGTGGTGGGTGGCCTGATGTTCAAGATGGATCTGTATCAAAGTTCTTTAGCTAATTTTGAGGAAAAAAAAAACAAAAGAAGTGGGATTAGAGGACTTGAAATCCTAGAGGATTTTAGGTTTATGGCTTTGGCCATTAAAAGTGAAGAGAAACCTCTCTTGAATGGAGAAGTTTTCAATTGCAAATTAAAAACTAAAGTTAAAAATGAAAAAGGAAAATAGCTCCTAAATAACGTGCCTACAGGCCTTTTTTTTTTATAAGATTGTTAAAGTCTTGGCCATGAGAGTGGCTGGCATCTGTTTCTCCTCTCTCTCTTAAATGTTTCTCATCTGTTTATTCCCCATTCCAGGTGAAATCTCCATGGAAATAACTGTTCATTTTCACCCCAGTGAAGTCACTAGAAAAATCTTAGTTTGTCTTTGGGATGGGACTTTGCCCTCCTGGTGTGGTACTGCTGATTCCTGGGATACATTTCAAATGACAAAAGCATGGCCCTTGCTCTTTTGATCTTTAGCTTCAAGCACTGCTGGAAAAGATGCAATTGTCTGCTGATTTTTTTAAAGAATAAACCCATCAAAAGTAAGTATTAACATGCACAAGGGTAAAACTGCTAATGCAGTAACTGAGCATCTTTTTGTGACACTGGACAAACATCCTGCCTGTATCTTAGGAACAGGGTTTTTTTCCCACTTTTCTCTTCAGCTGATTTATTACACTCAGTCGTGTTGGAGGGTGCCTGGACTGGCTTCCTCTTTCCTTTGTAGCTTCCTTATTTTAGCTCAGATGGGACTCTGCTTTAAATCACATAATATGGGAGAAGGTCTGTTATTTAACCTGGGCCCAGGGTCACACGACCACTCTTGGCTAGGCTAAAATTAAATGTAAACAATGCTAAAATATATGGAATAATTCTCAACTTAAACTTGGGAGCTGCCAAGTAGAACAGTATTTTATTATTCTACAGTAAAGCATAATCAGAATAATGGCTGTTAATGTTTTAAGTTTTTTGTAAAATGAACATACCAAACCTCTCATTCCACAATACTATTATTGCAGCTGTACCCTATTTGTTGAGGGCTTGAGGAGGCACTTCCTATTTTGTTTGATTTATGGCCTATAACATCACAAATATTGAGAATTTTCCACTGAACAATGGATGGAAAGGACAAAATTATTTTTAAAATCGATCATGTTTCATAAATTGTCACTTCTACTCTGTATTCAGGTATTTCCTACTTCTGCAGAGCTTTTTTTCACCTCTTGACCATGATGAATGTATTTTCAGTTAGCTTTGAAATTTTACTTGTATTACACCAACAGGATAATATTTACAATGGAATTCATTATCTAGGAAAGCTGAAGTTAAAAATAAATAACCATAGACCGTGGTTTTAAGACATAAGCTATTAAAACTTTAATATCAAGATTAAATTTTTTATTTGTGGCTTTGGTTTTTTTTGCTTTATTTTTTTATTGCTGTCCTGTCTTTATTTGGTTCCAGTTTCTAGATGCAGCAGTTTGAGCAATTCCATGATAAATTGCCACTAAAGGATAAGAAAGGCTGGGAAATGTTGCATACCTTAATCAATACTCCATGAAGGCACTTGGATGCTTAAAGAGAACAAATCCACAGTTGCTGAGAATTAACCCAGCTTCCTTGGTGAAGCCTCTTGAGTTCAGTACTGTGTTTATGGTTGTTCCAGAATGCTTCCAAATATATTTGAGACTAGACAGGTATCCAGGCATATTGTTTATTGTGTCCTGAAAGCATCTGTGGTTGTTTTTCTCCATGGGATTGGTTCCCATTTGGATGTTGCTTTGCTGGATGTGTGTGGCGAGCAAGATGGTTTAAGAGGCCGATTTTATTGAGTTGCTGTAATTCATTTGGGGCAGACAGAAAAGAGGAAAAAGACCTTTTCCCTCAGTCAGAGAAAACAAATTAACAACACTAAAAAAAGTGAAATTCTGTGAGGAGATGCAGAGCTTCTTTGTTCAGCTGTTAGGGTTTTTATGTGGGCTGCCTCATAGCTAGGAAAACTTCAGGCTGTTTTGCCAACATTTGTATTGGCTATGGAGTCCAGACGAGTTTTGTATTCTGTCACAGGCCCAAATGTACATGAAACGCTTCTTTTTACAATGTAGTGTCACTCTTTTAATTTTTATTATTTAATGCAGCGCTGCTCGGAGAGATTCATGAGTAAAAAGAGCCAAAACTAAAGCTATTGTTGGTTGGGAGGCTGCGTGTGCCAGAAATGGGACTTTTCCTAAAACAATCTTCATGTGACTGTGATTCACAGAAATTTCAGTTGGTTTTTTTTTTAAAAAAACCCAAACAACAAAACTGTCAAAGGTCATACACCACTCACCTTTGTGTATTAGTGTGAAGGGAGTAAGTGGTTCATGAGCAGCGTGTTCCCGTTGTTTGCAAGACATTTTAAAGGGAAATCTGTGGGTTCAGTGGGTCAGTGTGACCTCAGCCTCACAGCCTGACACGGGGGAAGCTTTCATAACCCTCACTCACTTATTGCATAAACTGAGAAGGGCAGTGTCACTTGTAACGGGGCCAAGGAATCAAGACCCTATCTCAGTTTACATTAAAAAAAAAAATAATCTAAATTATATATCATCATTATCCCCTTTGCCATTGTTTTATCTGTTTCATTAGAAGTTTCCTCCAGGAGTTCAGAGGAGGGTCGTTGCACGTGTGTGTCCCCGTGCGTGCGCTCTCCCAGTATTTCTCTTTTCTTTGCCGTGGCTTTTAGTTCAATAAAGCTCCCAGCAAAGTGATGAAAGCTTGGACAGCAGTTTTGAAACTTTGTCTCTCAAGTTCCACAAATGCAGCTATTGTGAATTATTGTTCTGCAAAAAAAAAAAAAAAAAAAAAAAAAAAAAAAGGCCGGTTTGTGTCGTTTCAAACAGAAAAGGCAATTTCTGCACTGAGCGTGAAGTTTTTAAAAGCCTAAAAAAATAAGTTTTTGAAATGGGTAGAGATTAAAACGGGATTATTCTGGTTAGATTTTTTCATCTAAAATATTTGCATGGCAGTGCTGGTATTTTGTTTAAAGATTAAAAATGCAGTGCAAGCACATTATCTTTTTAATGGAAAGTCAATATATTTAGAACAGAAAACGAAACGACTTAATTTTTTGGGGAGTTAATTTTTAGAATAAAAACTGAACTTTTGAAATAAGGATTTTTCCAAGCCCCTAGAAATGTTTATTGCTTATGTATAATACATATTGCCTGTGTATAGAAATGTATAATGCTTAAAAGAAATACTGGTGATGTAACTTTTGTTTTTACTAAGAGCTTCAAGAAACATTGACTTTATAGACGATAGTCATTCACTTTGATTTTCAAGTTTATGACAGGCACAACAATATGAAAAGAACCTTGTTTTGAGTTGAAGATGATGAAAGCTGAATTTTCATTTGGCTGAAAGTTATTGTACTGCACCTGCACAAATGAATATGAATCTGTGTTTGTTCTTGCAGAGAAAGGGTGGTTGGGCAATCCAGCATCTGGTCATTAAATATGTTGTACTTGTGCCTGAAGGCAAGTACAAAAGTAGAAGTCCTGCTTCATATGACCTGCTCTGTTCAGGAAGCCTCGTCCATACATTGCTCAGTCTTGCAACACTGGCTACAATCTTTTGTGAATTGAGATTTTTGGAACAAAATCTTACTAGTGAGGAAAAGAAAAGTCTCAGTGTGTGAGATGCACAGTGCAAAGCCTTGGAGAAAACTGTGCGTGCTGTCAAAATAATCCAAGAAATCTTTTGAGTCAGGACATAACCTTTCCCTTACCAAATTTTAATTTATTATATTAGCTGTGAAATTAGCTGAAACTCAGGTGGTTGTTAGAAACAGAGATGGATATGCTTCATTTTAAAATAGATTGGTTGATCTGCTCCTTAAGATTACATAGAAACTTCTTGTCCAGGAAACAGAATAATAGTTTAATTGTGCAGATTAGAAACAATACAAAGAAGTTGTTGCACTGCAGAAAAACAAATGTTGGTGTATGCTGACAAAAGTGGAGGAAGCTTTCCCAGGCCATGAAAACACAGTATGGTTGAATGTGATGATAGGATTTGAATGTTTGGTTGTGTTTGGGAGTTCTTTAAAATGAATGCAATATTTCTTTAGTCAGCAGATTTTTTTCTTCCCGTGGATAAAAGGATTTTTATCCTGGCCAGTAATTTAGAAATTCGGTAGATTTAACAAGAATATGAAGTGTGAAATCTTAATATAAGCAATGTTTTAAATGCCTTAAAGGCCTGTTTAAGTTGTGGTTTTAAGGAATAAGGTTTCTTACTAACTTATCCCCATTTAAAAGACTGGAGAATGAACTATGGAATCTTTGATTTAATGATATAAAATCTACTTAAGTCTTGCTAAATGTAAGGTGGATCTATGCAATTTCATTGCTAATTATTCAGACAAAACAGCCACAAAACTAATATTTACTGTAGTAAATATTACCAGGTCTTTGAAATATCAAGAGAGGCATGCTTTCCTGCTATCCAGCTTCTTGTTTTGGTCCCTGTCATAAAAATAGCTCACTGTTTAATCCCTTGTAATTTTAAAAATAGAATCTTGGTGTTTAATCAGTTGATGGGAGTTTAACGTCTCCCTCTAAATATAAAACTGCCCTCGGGAAAGAGGAGAAAATGCTGTTCTTCAAATAAAGCAAGGGGGAAAATTATTGTGGAAAGGTAGGATTTTACATCTCTCTGCCTATATATCCCTATTTTTGCATCATATCTTCCTTTGATTAGTTGCTGCCATGTTTTTCTCCCTTTCTGCAGTGAGGATGTCCCTGCCTTAGGCAGGTGGCAGTCTTGAAGATTTCTTTGTAGAGCTCTCTCCAGAAAAGGGTTTGAACTGACTGGCTGGCCTGTGGAATGAACAGGAGCCCATACCTATGGTGATTTTCATGTTTGCTGAAGACTCAAGTTTATAATCCAAATATAGCCTCAACTCTAATGGAAAAACTTGGTATAAGTATTCAAATCTCTGTAATAAGATAGAAAGAGGGTGCACCCGCACTAAGTCTTTGTTTTAGGTCGGAAATGCAGTTTTGAAGTGAATCTCCCCGTTCACCCTTACTGTGCAATGGCTCATATTGCAGAGCAGCCAATGCCTAATGAACAATCTCAAAATGGAAAACGTGCTCCAGAAGCACACTGGGAAAACTTGCTGCCGTGTTTCCATTTGTACAACCATTTCGAGACCCGTGTGTGAATCCTGGGAGGGGCTGAGAACTTTTCAAGTGACCTGGGTTGCTTTGAAACTTGCTGAGTAGATGGCCCTGGAAGTCTGCCAGAGCCAGAGCCAAAGGCTCAGAATATTTTGCTGGAGAGGTACATGTTTTTTTTACTGGAAAAACCAAGAGCATATTCAAAGAAAACAGCTCAGAGACACTATGCTCTTTTTTTTTCGTGGAAAAGCTGGCAGCTTTTCAGGTAATTCATAGGCTGAGAGAGCGGTGTGAACGTTGAGTAATAAATATCTGCTGTTGTTTATTTTCAGGGAAACAATTTTTTTGTAAATAGGATTTTATTAAGGAAATATGAAACACTCTTAGCAGTACTTACTCCTAGTAGTAGTGCTCTTTTTCCTTTGCCCATATAACTGGGAGTATAGGTCAGAGAAGCATAAGAAAGTTGGAATGGCTTCTCTGTGTAGATCCATGCACACAGCAATGGAACCAGTCCCTGGGCATGTTGAGGGCATTTTGTGCTAAAGAGGCTGTGTTTGCCTCTGACTCCAACACCTCCAAACAGTCCCTTCCTGACTTGACTCAGAAAGAAAGAGAATAATTACAGAATGATTTAAAAATAATTGGAAAACATCTGACTTGTGTTTTGCCTTTCCCCTTTTCGTTTGTGCCCCGGTCTCCTAAAGCAGCAGCTTTGAAAGCATAAGGCATCTTTAGTGTCTCAGTTGGCAAATAATAGGTCACAGAAACCAAGTGTTGGGCAGCTCTTCCTTGCCTTTGCTTCCCCCCCCCTCCAGGGTGGTCTTCCCAGGGCAAGACTCTGTGTACAGTAAATCTGTGTTTTGCTAAAATATCCTGTGTGAGACAAAAGACCTCCAAGCTGTAGTTTCCACTGCTGCTCAAGAGCTAGTGGTTTAATTGTTTTTGCTGGGGCCCACATGTTGCCTTTTGGCCAATGACAATAGCACTAAGAAGTTAGAACTGCTGCTGATTTACTTTCAGCACGTTGCTTTAAATTAATGTGTGACAGGAAAATAAAGAACCCACTACTGTAATTGCTTTTGAGAGACATCACTTTGGATTTAGAACAGTCAAGTGTGCCAGAGGATTTCTTGAATACATAGATTTCATTAACAACATTTATAAGGTTTTCTTTTTGTTGGCTGTGCTCTCTGAACTTAATTACCTAATTTGTGCTGGGACCATTCATTAGGAAGAATAATGTCATATTTCTGTGATGCCTTCTTAAAATCCTGTATAACCCTTCATGTGATAGATCTTATCTCAATTCCAGGAGTAGATTTCTTCTGTATCATTTCATTACAAAACTCTTACACAACTTGATATCAAAATTAAATTAGTTAAATGTTATTATTGCTTCTTCTTTCCTGAAAGAGAATTGTGAACTGTCTCTTTCAGTTGTAAACTTCTGTCTTGGAGAAAGTTAATTTCATTAAAACAGTTCTGATGCATCTTTTGGCTGATAGGTGATGATATCACTCTGAATCTTGGGTGAAGAAACCCTCACTATCAGCCAAAAACTAAACCAGTGTTCGTTTAGTTTAAAAGATTTAAACAAAAACACATTTAAAAGGGGACATTTCTACATACCTTATAAATCCTATGTGCTTGCTGCAGGATCCTTTGCAATTAATTGTCCCAAAGAATCTTTCAAAAATGGTCTGTTTAAACTTTTATTGCCATTACTTCTTTTTTGTCTTGTTGTAACATCTATATTTGTGAGTGGGTACTGCACATTCACTTTGACAGCCAGTGTAACCACAGAATAAAAGGATGGTCTCTATCCCTAGAGAATTCTTCCTAGATCTTATCTGTAGTGCCTTGTGTGTGCAGTAAATCACAAAATCACCCATCTTCTAGTCCAGACTTCAACCTTCTGGAAGCTGAATAGGCATTGTTTGTGGTATCCTTTCTCTTTAATTTCTGTTTCATACTTGAATGCTGGCTTTTAATAAATAAAAAACAAGTTTCAGTCCCCGTGCAGTCACTGGGGCTCTGAGCCTAAGAAATGTTGAATGTAGTGATCTCAGGATCAACACTAAGAGCAGTTAGGAAGATCCACATGTCAGCTGAACATTGTCTTTCAAAACTTCCAGCTTTGTCCATGGAATTGTTTTCCTTCATGATTTGCAAAAAACAAGGGAGAAGCTAGGTATGATTGTGGGGAGTTTTTAGTCATAGGAGAGCGAAGCTAATTGCATTTGCTGTGGAAAGCGTGAAGAATGAAAACCAGAAATTAAATTATAATCCAAGAGATGAATCCTTGGCAGTGAAGGATTGTCTAGTTTCTGACAGAAATGTTAACTACTCTTGTAATTTTGCGTATTTAATGAATCTTTATAAAAGTTTTTAAATAAGTTGTTTGATTAAGTCAACTCTTTGTTCTCTTCCCACTGAGCCAGGGAATGCTGGGTTTGCCATATACTCACCCATACAAGTAAATTGTATCAAACAGACTGTTTTTTGTGCTATGCTTGCAAAAATTCCGGGAGCAGCCCCAGCTCTGAGTCCACTTCCTACCATTGTCATAAATCACCAGCTCCATGTTTTGCCTCACTTGGGAAATTCTTCTGTAAATCAGTGGCTGCACTAAGATCTGTTGTTTATGAAAGTACAGCGAGAGCTTTGCTCGAAGATCTTTAGTTTTTTTCTAGGAGTCACACAACATATTTATTTTCTTTCCCCTCTCTCCAGTTTGTGTAATATTTGAGTTCCAAAGGAAGTTTTAACTACTCTAAACCTGTAATTATTGATGTTTCAGTAACGAGCTTTGAGCAGGCTAATGTTGCATTAATTTGGTAATAATATACTCTGATTACAATTTTTTAAACTCTTGAACTCTTATTCTGAAATGTAGATTGTTCTGCTGTGAAATAGCTCTTATTTACAAAGTTATACAGATTTTTCGTATATATTTTGCCATTTTGAGTTTAAATCTCCGGTGTCTTTGTTAGGTGACTTTTTAAATTCACCCACCATGTCTAAATCTTAGGCAGAAAGGGTTCTTGGCAGGTTTTGTCATTGTAGAAAGGGAGATTTTGATTTGTTCATAAAATATTTAGCTTTGTTGGGAGGGCATTGTAGAAATCACATACACTTAAAACAACTAATCATAGTTGATCATATTTTCTGGACCAACATTCCTATAAGTCCAGCTATTTTTCTTGCTGTAATTCTTCTGAAATAAGCCTAAATAATGTAGAGTCTTCACTGCTATTTTAATGAAAAATGTATAGTAAAATATTCTTGAAGTGTTTTAAAGTTTTGTCAGTTATTAATGGATGTGATTGACACTGGAAATCTTTACTGATTTAAACAGGCTTCAACTGTGACAAATGTTCTTCTCGGTTGTGTTTGCATTTCCCAGCATGTATTTAACAAATAGAATGTATTTAATTAATTATCATCCATTAATTAGCAGCTGCACAAAGTGTTGAACCCATGCAAATGAGGAGGCAATAGCATCCAGAATGCTTGAGTCAGCAAGATGGAAGGTCTTGAAACATGCTAAATTCAGAATAAAGTTTTATGGGCATAAAAAAAAAAGTCCTTTATAATGTCTTGGTTTGTCATAATTACTCTTTGGGTATGTACTGATCAGTGCAAGCAAATATTCCTTAGGGCTTTATCCTGTTTTCATTGAGATAACAGCAATTCCTGTTGATCACAAGGTTTTCCCAGTCTGTTTCCACAGGCCATTTAGGGATATTACTGTAGCATAACAAGGCAAATTGTTTTCCAGAGAGAGGAACGTGCTTTAATCTGTGACCTCATACATGGAAGTGTTTTCATGATGCATTTGTAGATTCACTGGGAGTAAGTATTGACACCAAAAGGGGCAAATAGATTCAGGCCATTAGGATATAAATCACAGAGCTTCAAACAGTTGAACTCTGTTCCTGCTGGTTATTTAAGGAGCTGTCAAACTGAGTGTTCTCTGTGGTCACCAAGCAGTTTAAATCATTGCACAGTATTTATTAAGAAAGCTCAAAAATAGCAAAATAGCACTTTCTGAAAACACTGTAAATCCTGCAACGTTCTGACAGGCACCGCTTTCCAAATGTGTATTTCAAATAAAAATAAGTAAAATAAAGTGGTTACCTGTGGATCCCCCACACCCTGAGTATGTCAGGTGGCAGATTTACATGTGGCAATGCAGTGCCTTTCTCTGAAGGTCATTAATAGCAGGTGCTTGGAGGGGTAATAGAGAAGCACAACGACGAGTGGAGTGGACTTGAGAACAACTATAATCCTTTTCAGATCCTTACTCATCAAACCAAACCAGCACTTCAGGTGTGTGGGATCTTGCTATACATGCAATATTTTTACCATCAGAACACAAGTCTGTTATGATGGGCCTAAACCCTTTTGTATGAGGCACTGTACAAGCACAGAGCAAGAAAACTTTACTCTCCTCCTTCTTTTTGTTGAACAGCTTTGATATTAATAGCACAGCCCCAGTGCCAGCAGAGCTTGTTTCATCAGCAACAATTTGGGAAAACGAATGTCGATGGTAATAAATTTTTAAAAACCCGACTTGTTTCTGCAGCTTCTGAGAATTCTCTTTAATTCTTCGTTGTCCTCCTTGGCAGGAATGGAATATGTAATGAAATAATATAGGAGACTTTTCCAGAAGAGAGGTGATTGAGATGTGCCTTAAAATTGGTAGCTTAAAAATGTCTTTTTGACGCTTCTGTGAACTCTAATGCCTCTCAGACTAATATAAACATGAGATGGTGCATCTAAGAAAAAACATCCTATGCAAATCTTGCACTGAATTGAAGTCATCAAATTGTGCCAAGCTGGTTTATTATGTCAGAGGATGGATAGCAGGAGCATGTCAGAATACAGAATGGGAAATGTAGAGCTTTGCTGGCAGAATAAGCCTGAGGCTTATTGACGAAATCTCTGCTTTTTCATTCAGGCTCTGGGCAGAAATTTTCTGTTCTAAGAAAATACATATATTTTTAAAATACTTCTAAAATATTTATTCCGAAATTGGAAGCATTTCCTTCTGAATTTACATGGTTACCTCTCATGCAAGGTCCATCATTCAGGTAAGCACCTTTTCTTACAGGCAGCCTTTATATTAATCAGAGGGAAAGCACAGTTCTGTAAACTCAGCTGGGTCACATCTGGTCATTTCATGCCAGGCCTGCAGCACTACTTTGCCTTATACTTCATTTTATCAGAAAGGTTTGTCAAGAAGTATTCACTTGGGAGTCTTTCTGCTTTAAATGAAAACAGAAGTCTTCATGGGGTGGATGTTTCTTTAAACTGCTTCTGATTAATTATTTTAACAGGAATCTTTGTAATAGACAGTAGAGAGAATCTGTGTTCTTTTATCTGCCTTTTTCCTGGAGTATTCCCCTATAGATGGTGCCAGTTGTTAATACTGAAGTGCTTCATTTCTTCATCCTGTAGGCCAAACATGAACAGTCGTGCCAAGAGTCCTTTTTGGTAGTACTGCTGGTTTTTCTTTTTTTAACTGAGCTTTTTTTAGCTTTAAATTTGAGAAGAGGAACACAAAATATCACTGAGAGGGCAGTGCAGTTTGGATGAGCCTCCTCTATCCTGTGTTAATTGTGCAGGTTAGAGCCCCTTTTTTTATTCTCCTTCTGACTGGGAGTTTGGAAATACCTCTTGTGTTACCTCTTACACTAAAGTCACTGGCTTTGTACTGTCTGAAAGTTGTCTGCGTGCTGACCTAAAGCTTTATTCAAGGCTGTAGTGAGAGATCAAGTGCTGCATATTTGTCTGTGATCTGTCTTAATATAGTGACAGAAATCGTTCTGTTGTGTTGAGGCTTCTAGAAATCGTGGCTCTCAGCCAGGTCACTTGTGGCTGCCCCATTTTTGATCACACACCTGCATCCCGGTGCACTCTGCAGCAGCCTCATGATGTGACTTTTGAGTTGCTGTCACTAGCAAAAATAAAAAAACCCAAACATGTAAAAGATGTATTTAATCACAGGTCAACATTCAAGACTCCAACCAGCTGTACCCTGTTAAGAACCTGTGGTTGTGTAGATCCGGTTGGGAATTCACCAGGATTTCTAGAATTCCTTTATTCTGGCAAAATCAAACGTACACAGAACACCACCTCTCTCAAGACACTGCACTGCTGACACTGTTTTGATCCAGCAAGTGGGAAAAATAAAATCAAGTAGCAATCAGCAGCACTTCCCTGCCTTTCTGACTTTTGGAAGTTCTCTGTCTCATTCAGACAGAACTGGTTGCTAAAATAGATAGGAACAGAAAAGGATGAGGCACAGGTGTATTTTGCCTGTGTCCCCAGAACTCAATCTTATGGGAATTTAGCTTGAATATTAATTCTTAGGCCTCTTGGCTTGGCTCTTTTCTCTGTGAAGATGAATTTGCAGTTGATAAATCCTTCAGAGAGCTAAACAAAGACCAAAAGTTTCAACAAGTTTAGCATCTAATTTAACAGTTACAATTTTGAAAAACAAAGTATTAAGGATTTATCTTTCGGACTACAGCTCTGTAATACCCTGCCCATAAGGGCAGGCTAATCAAAAGAAAAAAACCATTGTTGTAGGCATTATTCTGACAAGAAGTTTTGTTATTAATGCTCTGTTTGGAGAATTTTCTGTTACATCAGTTTGACTTGGATTCGAACTCGGTTCCAGAGGTGAATATTCAGCGCTGCAAAGTGAGTGCTCCACCCAGTGCACTGATTATTCAGGTTCAAGAGATTTCTTTTCCAAATCTCCCACCCAATGTGTAGGGACAGAACACTTGAGATGACACAACTACTTTCTCTATTTGTGGGAACTGTTGCTATGAGCAGATCCTAATCCCAAATGTAATGTTTCATTTGCAGAAAACAAAAAACCACTAACAACTCCCCACATGCCACCCAAATAATCAAGAATTATTTATGACTGTTCTTAAACCATTTGAGTTTGTTCAGACAATTTGATTACTTGATAACCTTGAAGCAACTTTTATTTGATAACCTCTGCAAATGCTCTTGTCTCAGACTGAATCCTCACACCAAAGAAATCTGGACCTGTAATCTCAATTAATTCCTGCTTTAACGGAGGGATCTAGTAGCTGCAGTCATAGGAATTTCCTTTTCATCTTCAGTACTTTCTCCTCAGGCCATGGATGAGAATCTGTGCCGTTGTCATAACTCTGAACTTCTCTGAGCAAAATGCTGACTGTAAGAAATTTAAATTTATGTCAAATGCAGGTGAGTTTACTGAGTAAGGCAAAAAGCTTGAATCTGTACAGTGTGCATCCTTTATACAGTCAAAACCCTGGACAACCTATTGTAGTTGCTGGACAGGACAATTGGATTGCATGATCTCCAAAGGTCCTTTCCAACCTCAACCATTCTGTGCATCTGTGATTTATTTTTTTTTCCCTGTAAAATTGAATTATTATTTTCCCCTGCATGGGAACGTGCAATTACACACATGATCTTTGCAGTCTGGTGTCTGCTGTTACGCATAAAGGAGATGGGATGACGATAGAGAAGCAAAAATATGTAGATCATTAATAAAACACGATTACATTTTGCCCTCCAACTTCTCTACCTTTGCAGGTTTTCAGAGTACAAGTTGTGCTCTCAGGGGGGCCTTCATCATGCCCACATCTTAGACTGTTTAATAGTCATATTTGCATGAAGCCCACAATTTTGCATTGTTTGCATACACCCTATTTTACCATACACTGCCCTAAAAGCACGCTCAGTGAGGTACCATTGTACAGAAAAAAGGTACTGCTGTTGGGAGATCCCGCAGAAATTGCCTTGGAAATGACAGTAATGGATGTGTCTTTCTGTAAGGGTTTGAAAGCAAAAGTGTGGTAGGAGTGGGAGTTATTTTTTTTCACAATTGGTGTCATTTTGTTCATTATTTAATGCTAAAACCAGGAGGAGTGTAAGCAGGAAGGTTGATGCGTGTAATTTATGGAATGGAACCAAGTGTTTAAGTTGTCTGAATATAATGTTTTAATGTGAGGCCCTAATGATAGTCCATTTTTTTTTTTTTCCTTGAGGATTTCTGTAACCGCAAGTTTGACAGTTACCTTGTGAGTTAGAGAAATGTCTCCATGGAAACTGCATGACCTGTAAAAACATCGTTTAAAGAGAGAAATTACAGATTCTGGCTGGTCACTAATCACAGTCCTTTTAACATCCCTTCACAGTGTGAGTCTTTTGGGCTATAGGTGTAATTTTTACTCTTGGGATATCCTTCTTTCTTCTTTCTTCAGGTATTTTAAATAGTCTCTTTCGTTAAAGTTCACATTAGCAGTGTGTGTCAATCAAATGAACATTAAAAGTAAGACTTGTACTCTGTCTGGTAAATTTAAGTAAAAAGGATGATGGTTCTTACTGTCTTGTTTCAAGAATATGAAAAAGTTACAATTTTAGACAGTTTCTCAAATTGAGTTGCAGTCTTTTAAAACCCATTATTAGTTAAAAAAAATTGGAATAGTTATGATTTTTTTTTTAAACAGTGCTTGCCTGTCTTGATTTTCAACTACATCTTAAATAACTTTATCGGTTCCATTTCTGGAAGTGCAATTGAAATAAGAAATAGCTATTTAATGGTGTTTGGTTTTTTAAATTGTTTTATTTTTCCTGATGTTAAAAGTTCCCCATTCCAAACTTTCTTATCTTCAGAATGAGACTGAAGGCAAAATGGGAGCTTATACCAGCACTCATGAGGTAATAAAAATAGACTATTCAGATGTACTTTGAATTTATTTTTGATGCCTTGATTTTCAGGATTTATGCCTAATGTAGCTACTTTACTTCTTGGTCTTCTGTGGGTTTCTTGGTTTGGCTTTTTGTGAGAGGTTTGCACTGCTCAGGTGTGAGGATTTGTGCTGATTCTTAGGTAAAGAAGATGTTTCTGGGCTAAGCTTAAGTTTCCACAACCATGGACCAGCTGGTGTGGCAGAGGGCTTAGAAATGTTTCTTCTGATTGGAATGAGAAAAGTCGAGGGAGTTGAAGTACAGAACTTAGGAAGAGGTACCTTTCTTCTCTCTTTTGGTGGGTCCTGAAATTTTTGTGATGTTTCTGTCAGGAGGGCTTGTTAACTGTGAAACCTGGAGATATTTCTAAATAAAGTTACTGCAGAATTTCCAGGCTGTTGCCACAGATCAAGCTCAGCTCTTTGCCCCAGAAGGTCTGCCAGGGAGTGCCCAGGCTTTGCTCAGGGAAAGGAAAGCTGGTGCCAGCAACAGCACAGAGTGGGGAAAAGGCAAGTTATTCCTGCAATGTCTCCAACAATAACATCTGACGGATCAGACTCCATCCCCAGAGCCTGGAACTCTGAGTGCATCTTCTTGGTATCCTCATTACACAAAATGAGGATAATGAGGCAAACGAGGATACTTGGGGAGGGGGTTACAGGGAATATGTAGCCAGATGGGGTGGGTTCCTCTCTGTTTGATAACAGTTGTTGAAACCTGGCAAGAATTGTGACGTGAAAATTAGCAGACAGTTGGTTTCTTTACATCCCATAAGTGCAATGGAAATGGAATGGCTGACAGCTGGAGGCTTCACTTTGTTATCTTTGTGTTGCTTGAGATTGCTGATTTCTAGATAAATCAGTTTTAAAATGCATTTACCCTCTCTCTCTAGTATGTTAGAAAATGCACTTACCCTTTTTCTAGTATATTAGAAAATGCTGGCAATCGGGGAAGGAATGAATTGTGCAATATGTCCAATATGTCCAGTGCCCATAGAAAACAAACCCAGAGCAGAATTACATGCACTTTGAGGAATAATCTCAACCTTTCTGTTTTCAGCTTCCATATAAGCTGTCCAAATGAAATTAATATCCCTAGAGGGATGTCCAAAGTATTACATCCTATTCTCCTACAATCTTGGTTTTGATAGCATCAGAAGTGTTTTATTCTTAATGTACAGGAATAAGCTTCCTGCACACAGGAATATTGTGTGAAGAAGTAACTTCAAAAAGTGCTTTGTTGCATAGAGTAGATGCACATATTGGTTTTCTTCTTTGAGTCTTTTAAGTTACTTATACAGCTACCTCCTAGTCTGCAAAATTAACCTCTCTTACTAAGAGCCACACTCGAATCCTTCTGATATCAAAAGCTGAACACACGAAACCAGAGGCAGAAAGATGTAAAACGTTTCCTATAAGTGTGTCGGAAAGGTTGGGGTCACATTAATAAAAGCACAGTACCAGCTACTAAACTGAGCTCTGAATTGCTCCTCCAAGAGCTGCTTGCATTCTAGATGCTTGAGTTTAAAAATATTTGAAGAGAATCCCTAATGCTTCTTACTACTGTAACTACTTGGCACTGCTTTTGACTTTTGGGTGGTTTGCTGTCCTTTAGTACAATGACCTTTGCTTGTCGGGGAACAGCGCTGGGCAACAGAGCTTTCCATGCACCCTTAAAGAACATTTTTAGATCAGAGCAAAAGTTAATGGCTTTTAAAGCTGTCACACACGGGTGGTATTTACAGTGAAGAAGAATCAGGATAGTTGTTTACATCTTTGAGCCTCTAAGTCCTTGTGTTCGTTATTTACATAAAAGCCAAGAAGTGCCTATAGCTGAACTGAACAATGAGGAACTTGTGTCTTATTCTTCAGCTCAGCTGTCAGTTTAAGTGGTGAAATCAAAAATATTCTTTGAACAGCTCCAGAATGTTGCCCGTATTTACAGGCAGCTATTTTGCTCTGCATGGAAATGTTTCTTCATTCTAATTTTCTCGAATAATAAATATTCTTAAGCCATAATTGTATGTTTGCTCCTTCAGCATGAGAAAACCTCATTATAGAGAAGACAGTGACAGTCAAGGCATTTAGTGCACTGTCATGGCATGTATCTTCTGTAGGCTAATGCTTCCACTGCAGTGCATTTTTTACAAAAATGAACCTTAATATCTGAGACAGAATCCAGATTGAATATCTATATAGGGAGTCATTTTATGTATGGAGTATTTTTAAGTGTGAAATGCATCGGTTTTGAGGATTTAAAAAAAATGCTTCTAGAAAACTATAAGGGTATAGTCAGAGTACAAAGGTACCTGAGTTGTCCTCCCCAGTAATCAGTAAAATCTCATCAGTAAATGTGCTTATTTATGTCTGATTATATCATGGGAAATTCAAGGTCGTGTCAAGCTTAGTGCTAAAATTGGAAATGTAAGAGGAAGCATTTCCCTCACATTTTTTTTTCCCCAACAGGCAGCTTTTTTTTCTTTTTTTCTTTTTTTTTTTTATACTATTTTCAAGTATACTGTAATGCAGGCCAGGCTCATTTTAAGGTCGTAAATGAAGCTAAAAATGTCATTATAGTAGGCATCTCAAATATAAAAGTTGGTCTCACTAGAGTAGTTTTAGTTATCCCCAGAAGTTCTAATTGTAGAAGAACCAAAGGGAAATGAAAAAAAAACAAACAAACAAACCCTTTGTCTTTTGACTAAGAATGTCAGTTCTGTACCTATCAGCATATATTTGTAGCAAAGTTTATGAGTTTTTCAGTGGTACACTACGGTGTAGATCAAACTGTGTATGGCAACTGTGTGCAACCAGGAGGCTGGCTTAAGGTAAATGGTTTTTTAAGTAACCATTTGCCCCATTTGCATCAATGGTAAATAAGTTCAGTATTTAATTGTTGTTTGAACAATATTTCTAGCGGCTTTTTTTAAATTTTTCCTTCCCTCTCCAGCTTGGCCTTGGTTTATTAGTTACAGGAAGTGGAATTTAATTTCCCAAAAGCACCCAACTTTGCTGTTTATTTGTACTTTATGTCATTATCTGAACTTTCCAAGTATCTTGAGATTGCACAGTTGTACTGTAAACATCATGAGAACTGGTTTTCTTAAGGCTTAATACTTTGGGCTTGCTGTGCTAGAACATCACATCTCTCCCTCCCCTCTTCTCCTTCAGTAGTACCATGGGGAGTGTGTAGGGTTTTATGTCAGCTCTAGGGTGCAGCTCACCCTTTGTGAGCAGTTTTTTGTGGTAACATACTTCAGGGATGGGCTTAGGAACATGTTGCTCCAAAGTCCAAGCAAATCTGAAGGCACTGAGTCCTTGTTCTTAAGTCTGACTGTAAATATAACGTAGAATAATTGAAACTAAACCAAATATTGCCTTGATTTTACGCTGCACAACTGCAGCGTTTGTGTTACACGTGCAAAAACATCGCACGGGGATGCTTAAAAAAAAAAGAAAAGGAAAAGAGAAATTTCATGATTTAATGGAAGTGCGTTTTTAACAGCATGTGCTTTTTGGTCAGCACACTCTGGTTTAGATAAACACTGTGTTGGCAAATAGCGAGTGACAAGGAGTGGCCAGTTAGCAGTTAGCATGTAATCACTGAGTGAGTCATGAAACCAATATTATAATTATGCCACTATGAGATCAGGTTTGCAAAGCCCCGTGTTTGCAAATAGACAAGTCAGCGACTGTGAGAGCGTTTGTTGTTCGGTTGGTTTGGTTTTTTTCAGTGTAAGTGAATCTGAAAAAGGCACCTGCAAAGTGGATTAGTTACACCAAAGTGGGAGATGATTAAATCCAAGTGCCTCCTGGCTGCAGATGATGGATGTGCTGACCATTGCTTTCGCGGGTGATTTGTGATGCAACGAAAAATACCTGTTGTGTTTCATGGTTACAAGCACGTGGATAAGGTTGTAAGGCCAAGCTGGGGTTTTCCAGTGGTTTGTGCCATCCTGGCAGCGCAGAAATTCCAGAAGTCACATATATATGAGCAAGCTGGACTTTTCTTTCTCTGAGGGAAATCCCTTAATGGTAATAAGTCAACAAGGCTCATGACATGGTTGTATGTGATGTCAGCCTGCAATATTCAGCTGCATATGGGAAAGACAAAAGGGTCTATTTAAAGGACTAAGGGACAGTTCAGACCCTCAGGACTCTGAGGCCTTGATGACCTTTCTGTTATGATGGTTCAAGAACTTTCTATCAGGATCTGACCCTTAGCATTGTATTTTTATAATCACAGGTCATCACGCTGTGTACAATGCTCTAAGAAGGGTCTCAATAGAATAATTGATACTGTTTCCAGCCTGATCAATAACATAAAATCTTGCATATTTGAAAAGAGAGGTGTGCTTATCCAGCCTGAAAGTTTCTGTTTCTGTGTATATTTAGGAGAGCTTTTGATATGTGTTTTGCTTTTACTTTAAACAGAATAAACCTGTGCAGGATCCAACTCTGATTAAATTCATGGGAATTCCAAAGACGAAAAAAGAAGGGAAAAGTAAAGGTCTCCTTATTCATATTGCTATTATTATCCAAATTTTAAAAAAATCTGATGGGGGTGGGTTGGATTTAAAAGCTATGCCCTCCTAATGTTTCAGTTTAATTTACTATATACGTAGACAAACTTCTGAATTTCTGAAATATGCCCATTCTTGTGTGCTAGTCATTACCAATTCACATGTGCAATATGAAGGAATGCAAATGTGTAAAAAGATGTTGCAGCTTTTAAAAGACTATGAAGATCCATTTGCACATCATTTTAAGCTGGGAGGGCTTCACCGTACCTGTCATCCCTGAAGGATCTAAGTCAGATGGAGAAGGACTAACAGCAAGCATGAGTCCTAGATGTGAGATCAAAATTAGGTATTCAGATTTAATCCTTCTTTTTATGTTTGGCTGGGTGAGAGTAGTGTCTGTTTACAAAGAAGCAGAAGCAATTAGTTCTGGAGAACTACTTATTCCCCTCATTAAATCATATTTGTCGAAACAGAATCATTTACATAGTAATTAATTTTTATTCTACATATAGTGGGCTGTTACTTTGGTTGAGAAATAGGCCCCTGGAGCAGATGTACTCTTGCTGAGCAAAAAAGTTTCCTTTTAGAATCGTGAGAAAGGCAAATGTGGAAAAAATAATGTAGAAAAAGAGTCGCAAAACAATCGTTATGTAATAAATTCTTTTACTAATTTGTTTTGAGATATATGAAGAGCAAATGACCAGCTGCATCTTTGCTTCTTCAATCGAGGATTTCATGACCTCTTGGCTGGCAGGTCAAGTGCCTGTTTTTTTTCTTTATCTTAATTCAGAAAATGCCCAAAAACATCATACCAAGCAAGAACTTACTATTAGAAAAGAGACTTATATGCTTGGAACAGCACATGCATCACAGTATTTGGAGTTTGTGATTATCTCCCATGACTGATGGGTAGTTGCACAAGCAAAGGGTTATCAAAGGAAGCAGTAACTCAAGTGACGGTAGGTTTTGTTTCTTTCCAAAAATTGCAGAAATTCCATATACTTGGGAATGCTGGTGGAATTATGCACTGATTGCAAGCTCTGGTTACTGAGCACAATTTTGGAAGATTATAATCCCAAGAGCTGCCATTCTTTCTGTTTGGAATGAATACATCTGCTTCTATAGTGACAGTAAGTGTTAAACTAGGAAAAGTTCACCAAGGAGGGAATTCAGAAGCAGACTGTAGAATCAATCACACCAGCTTCTGCTAGTCAAGAGGCTGATTCCCATTTTCTGATCCATACATTTTCTAAAAATGTGTGTTGTTACAGGCAAGCCACAATTTTAAGGAGTAGCTGATTTGGAAGTATGAATTAATCTGGTTAAAAATGACAAACTTAAAGTGAAACTGTGAAAACATTATTGGAATAAAGTGTCTCCCTGCAGCTTCTGGGGAAGCAGGAACTGGTGAAAGAGGTAAATAGGAGACAGAGTGAAAGGAATTCTCTGGTGTCAGTCAGTGAGTGATCCAGGCTGCTTTGTTCCTTTGGTCTGGCTTCATTTTCTCACGTGAAAGCAGCAGCTATAAAAGCAGATTTAACTTTTTTGTCTTGCTCTTTGGTCAGGTAATTCCCGTTTTGTCTTACAGGTGTAAACCCACACGTTTTCTGGTGGCAGTCAATCCCACCCCATGATCCAGTGAGAGGCGGGGAGCAAGTCTGTGTCCTGGTTTATGGCTTGTTTCCATCCTGCTGCCCATCCCTCCCCTTGCCCAAGCTGAGTGGGGAGGCTTTCCAGCACGTGGGCTTGTTTGTGCCACGTGTTTGAACTGTGGAAATCATAGCCCAGCTGTTCTTCCCTGCCTGATTTTCACTTTCCAGGAATCTCGTTTCATAGAAAGAAGCTGCTGTTTCTTGTGAGGTTTCCATCCTATTTGAAATAATGACATCAGAATAAGAGCAGTAGAGACTTTTGCCTGGTTCAAAGCCTCGTGTATAGACATGTCATTACAGTCCGAAATTTCCTCTTCTAAACTATGAAAGTTCTCTTTTGTTCCTAAGGAGTATTAGGGCTCCTCCTTTCCCTATAATGTGAAGAAAAAAAACAAAAAAAAGTGGTTCTGTTGAAGTATATTGAGGTGTTCTGAGTTGTGAAACAGTCCAGAGAACATAAAGGCAGTCATTTATTTGGCTGGGAAGGCAAAGAAAAGTAAATAAAAGTGACTGTAGCAACAAATAAAAACATATGAGCAAGCCTTTCCCAAGATAATTCCCAGATCATAATCCTCTCTGTGAGAGGAGGGCCTCGTTTGTTCAAAGAGAAAGAAATGCTGGGCTAATTGGCCACAAATGCAGCCTAATAATGCATCAATGTTGCCTTCATGCTTACTTTGAGTAAACATTTAAAACAAGACTTCTCAAAATTCAAACTGAGACTTAGAAATGAAATTATTTATTTAGATCTTTTCCCAACTTTTTTTGTTTATCATGTCAAGACTTTTGAAGCCTTTTTCTGTCTGGATTTTGGTTTTGTTGCTGTTCTATCATCCTTTGAGTCATTTTAAAGAGGGGAAACCTATTAAGTCGGTTGTTTTTCAAGACAGATTTTTTAACCCTTGACTTTGAAATGCTGGTGATTGGTCACGTGGAACCAAGCAAACCACAGAACTCATTTCAGAATGTTTTTATCCAGACTACTACAGGAGACACATACTGGGATGTGAACACAATCTGGAACTCGGTGGAATATTCAGTTAAACCACCATTCAAGTTAATTTTGCAATATTGAAATGCTTTTTTTCCTATCACTTTTGCTTCTAGATGGTGAAGAGGTAAATACATTAGTCTTTTTCAACTTAATGATCATGAACATGCTATTTCCTTTGCATGCAAATAAATGAGCTACTTTGCTTTAAAGCTTTTTAAGACTATCTAATCCTGGGAAGCTGGAGCCTGTAATTTTCTGTATCCCAGCTTTAATAATGACTAATGAATTCTGGCTGTGGTGAAGCAGCTTGTCTTGTGTAAGCAAGATATCTCAATATAAACAGCTCACTTTTCTCATTAATTATTGAATTGAAGCCAAAGCAATTGTTTCAAATACGTTGCAGTTCTGCTCTGGAGTGCTGTTCAAAATCAATGCAGCAAAGCACACTAAAAGTACTTATGAATGAATCCTCAAAAAGAAATTTGGAGAATCCCTATAGGCATAAGGGCCATTTGGACAGAAGTGTTTTGCTTGTTTGCAAGCTCCCTTTTTTATTTTGTGATCATCTTTAGTTTCTCGAAGCAGGGATCCTGGAGGTCCATGCAGCTGGAAAAGCTTCCTGCTGCCTCCTCCATATAATGATCCTGTCTCCTCAGATGGGAGGCACAGGAAACTGCAACAGGTCAGCCTTAAGGGTTGAATTCAGACAACTTCAGCAGAAGAGGATCACTGTGAGAGATGGAAAACAACTGGTGACTGTTCCTCTTCAGAACCAGCCAGGTAACATCCACAGGACCCTGGCAAATATTTATCTTTAAAGTGAAGAGAAGGTTGAGGACACAGATGGAACATACTTTTTCACTGCTCTCCTTTTCTCATAGGTTTCCAGCTCAATTACCTGTGCCATTTTATTTATTAATCCTGTTTAATTTCTACAGCAATAGAAAGCTGTGCCTCCCCCTACAAGAAATAAAACAACTTACACCCTGACAACAGAAGTCAACCTCTCACAAAGTGCACAGGTAGTTCAGAAACTATCACACAGCAACAGTGCCTGTAATTAGGTCACAAATTTTCAGATTCATGAGCCAAATTGAAAGGGATAATTAATATTAAAACAAGTCTTATACAGAAAAAGCAAAGATGTTCGTGAGCAAGGAGGATTCAGTCTTTGAACTATCCAGACTTGTGCTGTCATTCAGTGCTCCTTCTTTTTAAAAGGAAGCACTCTACAAGCACTGCTTCTCAGTTGCACAGAGGCAGGCTTATTCAGATGAGGCTGTTTATGGCATTAGATCTGCCATAAGAAATGATCTTGAAGGCCTTTGCCATCCTTTGAACAACATGTATTATGCTTACTGCTGAAAGCCCAGTGAAGGCAAAAGGAACTATCTTGGGTTACAGAATGCAAGTAATAATGTCATGGATTGTCTGGAACACAGGAGAGTAAAGACACTCTAAAATAATGCAGAAAAGTGTAGCAAAACCCAACATCTGGTACCTGATAAGGGAGAAATTAATAGTGAAATTAAGTGCAAATTAGGGACAGCAAGGGACAGTGAAATAGCTTATGATATAAATAATGATTTCTCCGTTCCCTTGTCTCCACAGTTCAAGACTTGCTGTTCCTTTTTCTGTCTGAATTAACTTTTTCTCGTTACAAAAGTAAAACTACACGGTAGTCAACCATGGAATTATGTTACTGAGCAGTTTGCCTTAAGTGCTAGTCCACAGACAATAGCAAATGTGCAGCTGGTTCTTGTAGGCCTCTGCAGCCTGTGCATCCTCTTGCAGGGTGCATGGCAGGTCTTGGCTAAACTTCAGAGCTGCAATAAACTGTGTTTGTGAATCAGAAACCCTTAAGTTAACTAAATATGAAATCTCTTCATGTTGTTTCCAGAAATCTGAAGAAATATTACTTCTTCAAAACTCAAATTCAGTCAGATTTCTGCTAGAATGCAGTGACTGTGTTATTGTTACCAAAGGTGAGGGATCACAACAGTGTGTTTGGAATGTTACTGAGATGTTTAAGGAGAACTGAAGCGTGAAAGTCTGCATTTATCTACATTTTTTGAAGAAAATGAAGAAACATGTCCTTCTAGATAAGAAGGTTCACCTTTGCAACCACCACGGGAAGGTAGTGCTGTAATTAACAGAAGCAAAGTTTGAAATTGTCCTAGAACTGTACATGAACTGACTTTCAAATATACTTGAATTTATCTTGGGGAAAAGAAAAACTATAGATGCATCAGAGTACCCAGCACAGGACTGGGTGCTCTGCACCCCTCACAGCCACGCCATGGTAGACACGTGTGTTGTGTTGTTTTGTGGTGTTTTGTGCTTCACAGGCTGCAACCCATGCCATGGTGTTGGCAGTGCTAACAGCCTGCTGTCCTAGCTCAAGCAGGTCATTATTGTCCACAAACAAGTATGTAGTTGACAATGAGTGACTGCTAAGCTTCTTTTTAGTTATTCTCTTGGCCTGCATCCTAAAGACACCACATTACCAGTGCAGAAATGGAGTCTTGGGGATTGTTTTAAGTGCTGGAGACTCCCTCCCTTAGCTTACTTCCTCCTTTATCAGAGCCCCAGCTGATTAGATAGGAAAGCGTGCTGGCTGGCGCCTTCCCATCCCCGTTGTTTTTGTACCTCACTGCTCTCCAGTCCTGGGTCACGTTCCTATTCATTTTTCACGACCTTACCTCATCACACCCCTTTCAATTGCAGCTTGTTTCTCTGACCTTGGGAGTCCTTTGGATTGGACAGGCCAACCCAAAAGATCTGGGACTGTGTTTTTAAGTTACCTCCTGGAAAGGCTGGAAACACGAGGACATTTTTCTGCAAAGAAGTTTGCGTGTACGTGTAGCTTTTGCTTTTTTACCATATAATATTTGGCTCAGTGCTGTAGACTGTTTTTCCAGCCTGCTAGTGCCTTCATGAATTCTAGTCTTGAATGATTTTTCTTTGACAAATGTTTTATATGTGGTATAAGTGTGGCTGTTTCATAAAAAAAAAAGTGTGAATATCTGTCTTTATTTCAGAGGTTTTCAGTCCCACTGCTTTGCTGTTTATTTCTATACTGACTTCGTGTGCTTCTGCTTCTCTAAAAATCATGCAGCTGTAGTGGCTTTGGACTTACACGTGTTTATTGCAGTCACAAATTAGATCATTCGTTGAACTTATGCTATGGTCAATAAACTGAATTGAAAATATACATGTATGCATTTTGATGTGCTTTACCACATTTAGGTGCCCTTGAATGGATATTCTATTCTGATTATTGTGTTTGTTTAATGTTTGACTCACAAGTTTCCTACGCATACTTTCAGTTGACACTCAAGTGGTTTAACAAGTGATCCTTTATTGATGACGAAGTAGATTATTGCTCATTAAAACTGCTTCCTTCCTGTACAAAAACCATCTTCCTACCAGGTCCAGAGCCAAAAAAGAAAGATGTGGAAGTTGTTTTGAGAAACCACCTGTAAGAGTCCAAGAACATGTTGTTATGGATCTGTTCTCCCTGGATCCCAAGTGGGCCGGATGGGAGGCACTTCTGGCCGGGAGTTGTGTGGCACTGAGCCCCTCAGCATCCAATTAGTGCCGGAGCTTCGGCTTCCGGATCGGAGCTCGCTCGGCCCCGGTGAGCTGGGTGGAGCTGATGCCTTTAAGTCCATCTGTTTTTTTCTTATTTTCCTAATTTTTATAAGCTTTAGAAGTAGTTATACAGTAGAAGTAGATTTTGGAAGCAGCAACCCTTATTCACTCACCCTGTAGAGCAGTAGTTTACGCATTCCCCTACCCCATCACCCCATTCCATGCTCCCATATCAATATCCCCTGAATTCCAGTAGAAAATGTTTAGTCTCTCTTTAAGAGTAGGCCCATTTTGTTTAGAGAACACTTGTACCTTGCCCTAAACCGCAGAACACGGTCAGAAACTGGGTGACTGTGTACCCTTTGTGCTCTGAAGAAGATGATGAAGATGAAGAAAAGCCCCCAGCCTCAATTCCCCAGGGGCAGGCTGGGGGTGGACCAGGGCAAAAGCTCCAGGGTGGAAACATCTGGGATTGGACAGACAATATTATAAATTGAACACCTGTCTTGTAATCTCATGCCTCAGAGGCACAAATTAAAATCCTTTTCTTATCTCACCTCCAAAACTAACTTGCCTGGGAGTTCTTTTTTTTCTCCCTGCATTTTCTTTAGGCATCAGAGCAGATGTCCCATCATCCATCCAGAGCCGTGCCAGCGTGCCCTCAGTGCTCCCTGCCAGGGGCTGAGAGCTGGGCAGGGAGCATTTGGGGTGCAGACAGCACAGGCCTTGTCTTCAGGTCACAGGATTTATTGCCTTTAGTATTATTGCCACAGTATTTATACCTTTTATTTATTGCCTTGAGTATTATTGCCACAGTATTTATACCTTTAGGTGCCTGATGCTTCTGGGTTCTGACAGCTCTCCCTAAAGCTGGGAGAGATGAAAGAACCTCTGGTTGCCTTAGCATAGGTGTTTAAATCTGCCAGTTCTGATGGTGATGTGTATCATTGCAAAATTCTGTCCTAGATGCAGAGGCAGATGCAACCTTGATGTAAATGAGAAGATTCTTAGAGCTAAATGCCATCTTTTTTTTTGGTCTCCACACCTCAGAGGTAAATTGCACTTGTTTATAACTCACCAGTGGTCATTCCTTTCCATAAAATTCCACTTGTTTGTATGTCACCAGTGGTGATTCCATTCCATATCTCCTCTTGCTTGCCTTGCTCATCTGCAGAAGGGATTGGTCAGGATGTTTCATCCCCTTTTTGTGCATTTTTGGAGGCATTGACTGCTGCTGTAAATCTTAATAGTTTTGGGATTGAAGTAGAAGGACAGTGGTCAAGTGATAGTGATGCAGTCACTTGATTTATTCAGTGTGGCTCCACTTTCTAATCCCAACAACACCTTGAATCAGAATAACACGAGTAGTAGAGTACCTAACTGTAAAATTGCTTTGAATAAAGCTTTGCTGCTCAGTGTGCATAAAAAAGGTAGGTTTTTCTTTTTCCCAAAATGAATTTAAGTATATTTGAAAGTCAGAATTTTAATGTCCAGTTCTAGGATAATTTCAAACTTTGCTTCTGTTAATCACAGCCCTACCTTCCTGTGGTGGTTGCAAGGATGAACCTTCTTATCTAGAAGGACACGTTTCTTCATTTTCTTAAAAAAAATGTAAATGAAAGCAGATTTTGACACTAATAAGTAGCATTTTTCTGTGGTTCAGTTACTTGGGAATGAAACATGGTTTTTAAGTTTCTCAGAAGATTCATTTTAACAGGATAAGTGACTGCAGTCCGACCTAGCATTTGTGCCTGTTAGCCTTTACGGTGCGGAATTGTTAAATATTGGTATGTCGTGTGTATCAACTTTGTGTCTGAACAAAATATTGGCTCTTATGGCCCCAAAAGATTCAATTCCACTGACTCAGAAGTTTTGTTACAGCAGCTGCAAGACATTGTTTGACTTACAGGTAAAACACAAATATGAAGGAAGAATTTTGGAGGCAACTTAGGGTTAATAAAAATACGCTGCTACTGAAGTTAAAGGGAAGCTTTTCTTGTGTTTCAGATGAAATGTAGCAAGTCCCTTGTCAACAGCTTTTGAAAGCCTCTCTGAAAAGATGAAAAGAAAATTATTTAAAAGAAATGGATTGTATGTTCTGTCAACCCTTCACTTCTTCTTTTGCAACTCGAAAAACCTATTAAACTTGATTAACAACAACAAAAACTTTGGTTAATTAAGTGCTGTCAGTTCAAGGTCTGTCACTGACTCCCTAGGCGCTGATGCAGGCTCCTGCTAATTAAGCAGGTAAAGAACACGTGAGTTGTGCTTAGAAAGTAATTTTTACAGTTAATTAAAGCAATCTAATAAAAATGTCAATTTTTTCCAGCAGGAGATCTCACTAGGTAACTCAAGGAACTAAGTAATGTTTGATAAATGTAATTCTTTTTCAATTTTGCAAAAGGAATATGAGAAACACACCTCTTTCTTTACCTTCTCTTAAAACACATGACTTGGTGTAAGTCAAGTTTATGCTGAAGCAAGAGCCAGTGTCTCTTCTAAGGAGGTGAAAGCTTCATTTCTTGTAATGACAGTGTAGAAAGAGGGGTTAAAAATGAGTAATTACCTACTGCTTGAGGTGTTAGGCAGTGGTAATGACTGCACCCAGGGATAATCCAAACAAAGCTTTCCTCACCATTCCTGGAAACAGCTCCCATTGTTCTTGCTCTGGCTGCTTCTGATGATGTCAGGTAGGAATAGGCACTAATGTTTTTAATGCCAAATGTTTCCAAGAGTCCCACGTTTGTGAAAGACACTGAAAGGTGATGAGAAAGTCAAAAGAAGTTCTGAGTGTTTTCTTACCCAATCCTGAGCATGGCTGAGCACATCTCCTGGGCAATCCCTTTTAAGAATAAAAACTATGTTTGGTGTCTGCAGAAGACATAAACACACAGGCTAAGTGCAGTGGGTTGGACATTTGCAACAGTGAGACCTGAAAGTAAATTCCTTTAAATGATTGGGCTGTATGAATATGATTTATTTACTCAGCTCACACACGGACCGATTTTATTTTTATGAAAACAATTTATTTGAATATGTGACAAAAGAGGCAGATTTATTTCCCACAAAATGTTAATGTTTTGTTAAACTTGTGTATTTTTTAATTCCCATTTCATCCAGCTGCAATAAAAAGAGGCTGCTCAAAACCAAGCAATTTGGGATACTCCCTTTTGTCTACAACACTGTAAATAAGTAGTTGATGGGATGGTTGGCGTGGCTGAGATTCAGTGTCTGTATTAGCAATCATGCTTTCATTCTTTGGTGTAAATAATGCTTTTGCATTTTATCTAAAATAGAATAATTCCTGCGAGATGGATTTTTTTTATTAAATATGTTCTGTAGAGTGTAAGAACCTCCTGTTGGAGACCAAGAGATGAAAAGAATTATTTTATTGTAATATTTGTTCTGACTCAGGCACAAGGAGGCGTTGAACCAAAGTCCCAAATGTCCTGGCTGTGCCATTTGATCTCTGAATTGTGAGGTGGAAGCTAAACAGCAACATTTTGCGTTCATTTTTTAAAATGGTTTTGTGAACTTTGTCCCTCAAAATGAGACCCATTTCAAGACTTTCCCCCCCACTCCTCTTGTTTCCTCCCTCTTTCCTTCTCTTTCATTTTCTTTATGTCTTTCTTTGTCTTTAGCAAATACAGATCAAATACATGAATGTTTTCAGTTAAATATTTGTCTTTTCAACATTTGTACTCAGTTGTAATCATGAGAATCTGGATATAAGCAACATGTATATTATATTATATATACTCATACTCAATAGTTATATTGATTTAATAAGGACAGGGTTTGTAGACAGAGTTGCCTGTGTTTTATCACTTCAATTATATTTTTCATTGTTATTTTGTAGTCTCTTTCCACCAACAAAAGTGGTCACTGCTACACAATGCAAATTGCCTATTGTTCAGACTTTAGGCACTAGAAGATTTAATTGATTAATTTAATTGAAATGGACGAAACTAAGACCATAAAAATGTTGTTTGCTTTCGGGTATTAGCTGCTTAATTAGTAATTTGGCAGATAGGATAAGTAGGGAGGGTGTTTCCTGATGGTTGACAATTCATTGAGTTGAGTGCCAACAGCAAATCTAAAATCCCTTAACTGCCATTAATTAACTACCAGGAAATACCTGGCTCGGGTGGAGTGGGTCGTTATGCTCGTCCTCCACGTAAAAGGTGAAAAGAAATCAAAATAACACACAAAGTGTGTGGTGAAAAGCTGGTACAGAGACCCAGCTGGGTGTATTCACTGTCCCTGTGCAGTGACACACACAGGCCATCCGCGGGTGCCCTGCTCACAGGCACAGCTCAGACACACCGAGTCAGAGCTCCAAGTGCCTTTGGGTTTAGAGCTGCCACGGGTGTGACCAGGATATGTGTTTGCAGCAGGGTGGGATGAGAAATAAAAATACGGGTTTTTTATATAGTTGTGAGATATCCGAGTTCCAAAAACCGGACTTGACTATCAGCATCTTTTTCGGCTGAATGAGGGAAATGAAAAAGTTCTTAAAAATTAAAATCTTTTGGGGCCATTTTGTACACAGGGGTTCTTTTCTCTCTTTGGGCTAAGAACAAAGGAAGATCCATCATCTTTGACAGGGGACGCCTTGCAGTCAATCTTTTCAGCAAAAAGAAACCTTTTTAGGCAAAAATGAATACATTAAACTTATCTGGAAAAGGGTGAGATTTTGTGAAACTATAAAATGTATAAAAGGCCCAAAGGGTCTTTTCCCCCAGAAATTCGGTGAGAGAAAGACCCGACGGGCCGAATAAATTCTTCCTTGTTTCTTTGTTCCCTGATTTTGTGCCCTCTTTCTACATTTAAAAAGAGGGATTTTTCCCACAGGAGTGTTCTCTGAAATGCACAAGTGATGCAAATGTTCCCTGAAGGCTGCCTTCTAACCCTGATGTGTGTTATATTTGTATTTGAGAACAGCTTTGCTTGTTAATACCTCAAAGCAAGGGACTGCTTGAGTGGTGTTAGAACACTCAGGCAGTGGCTTCTTCCCTAACACTGGTTCACACAGGGTAAAATTAGTTAATTACAAAGATTACAAAACCTGTTGCAAGATATCAGGTTGCTAAAGTGAGTCTCTGAGTTTTTCTTCTTTTATTTTAGGTTATGGTCTACATTTGTTTATTTATTACTGTAAATTGCTTTACTAGTAGAGATGAAAGAATAGATAGTCCTTGGTAGCAAATCATGTCTCTCTCACTCTAATTATACCATTGTTTTCCAATATATCAATGCAAATGGGAGGGGGAAAAAAAAGATATTTTTTTTTTCCTAACACTCCTTTTCCTGAGATGTCTGTGTAATCATTAACCAAGAGAAATCTTATTTAACATTAAAATAGAATCTGTAGTCTGAGATGTGATGAAGATGTGATTTAGAGACTTCATGGTCCTAAAATAGGAAAGGTGTTTTCCATTTATTTCTGCTTACACAAGTCCAAGTCAGATGAGGACCAAACCCAGAGAGCTACCTTTAGTTTCCTTTTAATAAGGACAATAAACACAGGTAATCAAAAATGGATACTGATGGTATTTCATATTATCTCAGACTGTGTAAGGATTTTTCTTTGGGTTTGTGAATAGTTTGTTTGGCTGCCTAAGCATTTCAGACTGGGTTGTAACTTACTATTTTTGAAATAGTTTTTATTGAATCAGAGAATCAGATGGGTTGGAAAAGACCTCTGAGATCATCGAGTCCAACCCTTGATTAATTGTTTAATGTTATAATTGTCAAAGAAGGTCTTCTCTCCTTTCCTCCTTCCTTCCACAGCAATAGAGAGTTATATTTGGAGTGTACTTACATGCACATAGTCAAAGTTCAGCATTTCCAACACTTTGGGAGCCCAAATCTATTTCAAACTACTCTTATAAAGATTATTAAAGGAAATAAACATAATTATGTCTCGCACATTTCATAACAGGAGTGTACATATATGCAGTTATACTTATGAATTTATTTACATTTTTTAATCATCCCATTAGTGTGCAAAAACCCCATCTTAAATACAAGAAATCCTGGAGTGCAATTTAGACAACAGAGACATTCTAAATACTTAGTACTTTCAGTTAAATTTTTACCACATAAAATTGGAATCTGATGAGGATTTTGTGAGATCTCTTTGTGTGCACTGAAACTCTTTGCCCTGTTCAGAAGTAGATTTGACAGAACATCCCAGTTTGCTTGAGTCAGGGAACAGTTCCCCCAGTTTTATTCACCTGGATGTGCAATCATTTTTTTCCACATCCTGACAGGTGAACCCTCCAATTTTTCCTGCCCTGGATTTAAAACAGAATGCATGTACAGAGATAGGAAAGTCACTTTAGGCGATGGAGCAGGAGGTGGAGGCACAAATGGGACCGAGAAAGAAAGGGGGAACTGTAGGAAGTGTCCAGCAAAGTAGTTCATTTCCTTATATTTATGAAATGAGTGAGTTCCCACACATTTTGGCCAGACTTGGGTTATATTTTTTAAATACCCTTCAGAATCAGTTGATACCAGGCTTAGATAACTCACTGAGCTGCTTTGCCTTTTCTTTAGTAAAATAAATTAGATTTGTTTTTCCAGGCTGCTGTGCCTCAGCAACGTTTTAACGCCTTTAGGAAGAATGGGAATTCTAACATATCCTAAAAACCCCTAAAGAGCACTGGTTATTCAAGGGCTGGTTGTTTGAGTTTAAACAGTGTTCCCAGGGGACAGGAAAAAAGCTGCTGATAAGGAACAATGTAGTCTAGTGGTAAAGATCTTGTGATTGTGAGCTTTGCAGTGATCATTCTAATAATTCACGTGCTTTCATAACAGAACAAGATATCTCGTGCTTATAAATGAAGGGTGGATATTACTGCATAAACTGCAGACAATGCCCTTCCAGCTCTTTGTTTAGATGCTGTTTAAATACACAGCTATCACTGAAGTGAGGGAAAGAACTTCAAAGAGAGCAAGAACCTGCTTTATCTGATCTAGTAGAGATACAATGGCACAATGAATACAAGAGCATTTTTATTTTTTCAGATGCAAACCCAAGGATAAGAAAACAATGTATTGTATTGCTCTCTTTTCCCCGGGGGACACACCTAGTAAACATTATAGTACACTGGATTTTTTGTTAAAATGCAGATTTTGTCTGCAAACAGATCCCATTCAGGACATACAGCCCCTATTTCTTTCTAAGTATACCTCTAAATTATATTTCTGCTGAAAAAAAAAATCTAATATTCTGTGGTCAAAAAACTCAGAGACACTGATAGGCTTGTCCTAAATTTTAGACTCACCAAAGTGGTTCATATCATACCATTACTGGGTAACCTGGTACTTGTTGGAAGCCACATTTAGAAGTTCAGATGTACAGACAGAAAAGAATCTTAAGTGATCTTATGGTAGCTGCAATACATTCTTAATGAGGAAAATTGACCAAATATTTAACATTTGGTTATGTTTCTTGTAAGATGCAGGGACGGTTCATTAAGTGCCCTTTGAGATAAAAATAATTAATATTTTAACTAAACTAAAGGCAATTAAATGTGTGCCTAAACTTGGGGGTTTGGTTTCGGGGTGATTATGGTGGAGCTGGGTTAGGTTGGTGGTTGGACTGGATGATCTTGAAGGTCTCTTCCGACCTTGATGATTCCTGCAGTGAAAAGCAAAAAAAAAAATCTCCTTAATATATAGTGGGCAGATACTCTGCTGATATCCTAAAGTTTGCAAATGATGCATTTGGCTGATTAAAAAAAAAACCCGAGCATTTTGGACCTGTGAGACTTAGAGGATAGAAAAGGCACACAGAAAAATACACTTTGTAACTTACCCAGTACAATGATTAGAGTTACTGTTACAGCAATAATTGAGACAATAAACAGAAGAAAGGTCCTGAAATCGCTAATGGGAACCTTGGAATTGGGTTTCTTACAGAAACCAAAGGAGTGGTCGTCTTAGCATTTTATTTCATTATTGCACACTGAAGCTTACTAGGAAATTAGATAATATGTGGATTTTATTTATTGCACCCACTGTAATGCAATTAAGTCTGTATGATTCAGTTTGCAAATATAACGTGGCTTTTTATGTTCAGTTCCCCACGTGAAGCGTGTGGGAGCAAACATGAGGATATTACTTTCATTTTTTTTTTGTATGTACTGTTAGGCAGTAACTTTCCTGTCATATTGATTTTGTGCATTTAACTGGGTGCAAATTACCCTGGCACTTAATTGAGTCTGTGGATGTGAAGTGCTCAAGGCCTTGTTTTTTTAAACATACCTTTGCTGCAAATCTCTACTAAGATTTTTCAACTTTAACTTTCTCTTCACCAGTGTCACAGGCTCCTGTATAGGTATTTCTTCTCCAGCAGAAATGATGATAAATGTAGTAAAATACTTTGGTTTTTTCTTTTAATAGTTGGTAAAGACATATTCTATTCAAAGGACGTATAATTAGAGCATGTCTGTCAAATAGAAGCATTTTTATGAGACAGTTTTAGGCCAGTTCATATAATAGATCCTCTGCTGGTGTAAATCAGTGGAACTACATAAGATGGTGACCTAACACTAGAAGGACTTCCCACATCCCTTGGAAACCAGAGAATAAAATATTTTTTTACTTACTTTCAATTCCACTGTCTTTTTTTGTCTACTATTCATAATTCTTTTATCCTAAGGAACTCTCCATGCTTTAAAGAGAATTGCAATTGTCTGGTATTACTTCTAAGTTTTTAAACAGAGCCAACACTACCAAAACATCAGTGTATTTATTGTGTGAGTTGAGAAAATGTCAGGCTTAATCTGAAGCCATATTCCACAGGATTATGGGTATGCATTGCACATATTTTACTGGAAATAAAACAGGCCAAAGCAAGTCTTCACATCTCTACATCAGGCTGCACAGCTCAAAGGCAAAAATATTGAAATTTTTAGAAGGTGTAAAGTATTTAAACTTTTTTCTCTTTTAATGTTAACTGGATGTATAAGGGCTGGACTGAGCACGGTGGTAGTTTTGCCTGAGATTTAAGTTCTCAAAGTAGACTCTAGATGTAAGGATAATTTACTACAAAAAACACACATCTTGAAGAAGTGACAGAATGAAAGGTTTATGTAAGTGGGCTGTAACAATCAGCTGTCATCTTATTTCACCATGTTAAATGGTTTTTTTTGTTTTTGACTCAAAAAGTGAGGCAGAGGCATGCCAGCTTCTGTTAAAGCTGAAAGGAAGAGATGTGTATTTGAACTCCTGTGGTTGGAGAAGAGACTTGATTGTTGTACAAATTCTATATTTGCTCACCTCCCTATTTCTTTCACTGCAAATGGAAGTTGCAGTAATCGTATTTTGCAGGACTCAGATCATGTTAGTGTGTGTTAGACAACGTGGTGAAGCCAATGATTGAATCAAATGTCAGAAGTTAGAGGACAAACATTTAATTTCTGATTCCTAATTGTGTTTAGGTGAGCACTGCATTGGAAGTGAACAGGAAGCTTCTCTGAACTGTGGATTTTCTGGAGCTGGATACAAAAATCTGTCACTTGAGTCAATGTACAAACCACTCTGGTTTCAGCAGCAAAAGTGAGTATTTGGTTTGTCAGCACGAAATTTGAATGACTTCATACAGTTTTTCCACATGGTATTTTTGAATAGCAAAGAAACTATTATATTCTTGATTGTTGTTCAGTTTGTTCCCGGCTTTATAAAACATCAATATCACCTCTTCAGCCCAAACCAGGTGCTAAAATTTCCCTCCCTCTTTGCATTTCTGATTTAAATTAACTAATAGTTTACTCAGAACGCAGAGACTTCCATTAAGACGTTGCAGTGAAGGAATCACCACTTTTCATGTATTTTGTCAAATAGATACAATACATGTGACCATCTGATGCTCAGATGCCAAGCCATGGAAATGTTCTTTGCTTTTGATTATAAAGTTTTGGGCCTTTGTTCTGGCAGGTTCCTTCTTGATATGTGAAGGGTGTGCAGCATCCACTGATGATCTCACAGCTGACATGTGTCTCATCCCATTGCCCAGGTTTTCTTGTTTTACTTCATCAGTTATGTCATTCCTTGACGCTTTTCCTATTGCATTCTCATCACTTTCCTTATCTCTTCCCACATTTGTTTCCTTGTGCCATTGCCTCATTCAGTACATTACGCTCTCCCAAGTTCCTTGACAGCTTCTGGATTAATCTCTATTTTTTTCTTTTAGGCAAAGGTTTTGTTTAGCCTTTGATTTATTTTCCTCTTTTGCCGGTTCCTTTCCTGGAATTTCAGTTATACAGTCCTCTTAGAGTGGTATGAACAATTCCCCACGTTTATGGGCTGTACGCTATTAGGATTTTTCATAATGACTTTCTGGGATTTTGTATTCCTCTGTTTCTAGCATTTGCTGGGCTTAAATTCATGTTAACCTCAACTGCATGAGTTTTTAAAAGACTCAGTGAGTTCATCTAATCAAAGCTTATTTTTCAAGTTTTTCTCCAGCAAAGTTCTTCCACACTCTGCTCCATCCTCTCTCCCTTTCTCCACCCACACCCCCAATATATGACTTGCCCTTCCTAAACTGCTTTTTAAAATTGCTGTAACTCATACATAAAAATTTCCACTAGTACTTTTAGCATAAGTTATGGGCAAAGAACAATTTTTGAGATTGCCCAAAGCTGGTAGAGAGCCTGTGCTAAAAACAAGGGAAGAAATATTTCCCCCTTGAAACTGTTGATCTGTAGAGGATTACTTCGAACTCTCGTTAAAGAAAAATCTCTTTTTTCCATTGTTCTAAGTTATATATTAGCAATGTAAATTTTTCATGGGCTTATTAGAACTTCCTTTGCATATTTGTGTCAATTCAAAGGTGTTTGTGATGCTGAAGATTAGGAAGAAAACATGGCTAACAAAACATTTATGGCAGGGAAGCTGAGGAGAAATTCCTGATATTAATGAATCTACTCAAAGTAAATACAACTTTGAGAGGAAGCAGGTTTAGTCTGACTGTTGCATTCAGAACTCCATATTACAGTGGTTTACTGCCATTGAATTAAATATATTTTACTTGTTCTACAGCCTTAAAGATAGCATAACATGTTTTGATAAAAATATACTGTAATTTTTCATTAAAACACAATAGAGAGAGAAAATTACACCTTTCACTTCAATAGGAAGGCTGAGAAAGTTGGAATTTATAATCGAGGTTTCAATTCAAATAATATTATCAAAAAATAAAAAGAAGCTGCACTTTCCTGTGATGGGTATGAACTTACCCTTGAAAATTGCAATGAAATGTCAGAGATGTTAATTGTTGGAAGTGAGTGATGCTGCACACTAGAGCAACCTTTACATACAGTCTGCAACTCCCTAAGTAGAACAGATCACATTTCATGAATATCTGCACTCTCACTACTATAATTTTTAAAATGTTGTATGCATTTATGTGAAAATGGCATTTTTTCCCCTCTTTATTTATTTTATCTAATCGTGGGGCAGGTGAAAAGGCAATTCAAAGGTTGTAGACACAGGATTTAATCTGTTGGAAGAACAGTTCCACCTTTTCATGCCTCCCTTTCCTCCCCCTGGAGACATAGACCAGAGCAGCGTGGCTAAAAAATGACACTAAATTTGGAATGTCTACTAGAGTTCACCCAAGCTACCTCGAGGCACAGCCATTCTTTAGAAAATATAGAATATGTAGAAATATATGTGCTAGTTTCAAATTCTTCATTGCTTTGGGTAGAGTGAATACTTTTTCCAGAAACATATTTTTCTTCTTAGTGTTTGTTGTACGCTCTTTGTATTTTCATGTCTCTGTGTTTGTATTCCAAGTTTTGGGAGAGGAACTAATGATTTTATTGCTACAGAGAACACACTGCTACAGCTTTTGTGCGACAATCATGTTTGGTTTTTGTGGGGCTGGTTTTAGGCTTTTGTAATTTTTTTTCCTTTGTCATTGAATTTTTGCAGTGAGACCACACTGTATATACTATACAGTGTATATATTGTGTATATATATAACTGCAAATCCCAGGGAAAGGCCAGGGTAGTAAGGGATAAACACAGTATCCTGTTAGGAAATACTGCTTTGTAGGCAAAAAAATCCCCTTCCTATCTGGCCCAGAATACAGTGCTACCCCACTGCTTTGGGTTTTGCTGGGAACAGTGAAAAAACCTGGTATATACATCTCTCCTAAACCCCTGCACAAGGATTTAATTAAATATGCTAATTGAGACTTGCATTAATTTTAATGGGATTTCCCACTGGGAGTGTTAGCCTGTGAAGCCACTAGTATTTTCAGTGCACTCATGTTCCTTAAGGCAAATCCATAATGGAAATATGTTGACAGCAAACAGGATTCCTGTGCGTCCATGGTAAGTCTGAGGAGTCCATAATGGGGCCACAACAACCCCCTGCAGCGCTACAGGCTGGGGACAGAGTGGCTGGAGAGCAGCCAGGCAGGAAGGGACCTGGGAGTTT
>NW_016690492.1:94821-158781 GCF_001604755.1 Lepidothrix coronata | reverse complement strand
CACGGTGGGGTTCGATCAAGAGTTGGACTGGATGATCTCAGAGGTCCCTTCCAACCCAGCTGATTTTATGATTCTGTGGTTCTATAATCCTGGTTATGGACAAGTTCTCAGTGCTGGCAGGAAGGTCTCACAAGGGTTCACATGAAGCAAAAGCAGACATGCTCCGAAGAAAACCAGATAAGGAAGACAATTCTGAGAATGTGTTCTTGAGTGAATGTGACTCTGTGTTTGTTTGTAATGTGTGTAAACATGAAGGGATAAAAAAGAGGGGCCTGAAGGAGAGCTATTGTGAGCAAAAGCAAAACTCACTGCAGAAGAGGAAAACACACCTAAAGAACCAAAACAAACTCAGGAACAAAGGGTGAGCAGGTGCAGAACTTGGAAAAAGAGATTTAAAAGTAAATCTCTGTTTCCTTATTGTTCTGAAGGATCAGAATATAATTTACAGTAATTTACTCCCCTCCCCTTTGATGCTTCTAACTGCCAAGTTGCAACTGAAAAGGATTAATTTAACTGAAAGGGATGAGAGCATAATTTTCCTCTAATTTTGAATTCCCTCCTTTTTCTTTGCTTACTTTTTGCATGGGTCTTTACTTCTTCCTTAATTAGGCAGTTTTAGGAACTTTATTTTGGGTCTTAGACTTAAAAAAAATTAATGCTGCCATGAATATTTCCATTGTTATTTGTAAAATAAGGAATCATTTAGAAAACCCAAACAAAATTCAAGTCACAGGAGAGTTAGACATATACAGTAAGAAAGTGATTCTGCCATGGAGAATTTATATTTTGAAGGGACCAAATAATAAGAGAAATGTTGTTATCTCATTTAAGAATGTGGGATGGAGAGCAGAGCAATGAAGTGACTTGCCTAATGGTTTAGGTCTGAGCTGGGAATAGAATCCAGACTGCCTGACTCCCCTGGCAGAGCATTAAAAACAGATTTCCCTTCTTCCCTCCATGAAAAATGAGGGCTACCTGTTTAACAGCCTGGATTTGATGAAATATACACTGTATATTTTACTTAATGAATTGTGTTTTATCACAATGAGAGTATTTTCTAAAAGAATCAATATTTTAGCTCACTACTGATAAATCATTTATAGGTTCAGTGTGTCACTGCTAAGAATGATTCTTCTTCCTAATCAAAGTGACTGTGTCATGTCAGAAGACACTGATGTTTATTTTTCAGGGAATGAGCACCAGAAAATACTGCACAGGCTGTTCTTTCTCTGCAGCCCTTGTTAACATTTACCCCTGAAACACATGGCCTGAGCCTGAAAGACTGAAAATAAATCTATCTCCTGTAAAATGGTTTAAAATACAGATGAAAAAAAATCCATTTTTTTGGACTTTACTGTTACCTAGTGTGTGCTGCAGAAAGCTCATCCTTTCAAACCAGCCATGGTTTTATGTCCTAAGGAAATGCTCTTACAACTTACCTCTATAAAATACATTCTCCAGTAGGGAATTAGAGCTGGAGCCCTGACAGAGGCTGATTTGGGCAGATTTTAGCCTGAGAGAGATCAAACCTGGTAAAACCTGCCTGGCCTGCTGTCTCTTTCAACAAAACAAAAAAAAATATCTAAAATTAAAAATTAAACCAAACAACATTTAGAACAAACTGGAACTCACAGAAGAGAAGAAATATGTTACTTAATTACATAGGAAGTGCACAGAAAGGTGCACTGTACAATATGCAGAGGTGGGATTTAAAGTGGACCCTCCTTTACTCAGCACAGCAACTGTAATAAAGGTTGGAGTCTGTACATTATGTATTCCCAGACATGTCCCTAAGCTGTCCTTAATGAATGCAGCTCTCATTAATTTAAATGCTACTTACATGCAGCTAGCAATAAGGTAATTAAAGAAGTTCTTAATTTAGTAGCATTTTATGTGGTTATTCCACGTGAAGTAGCAGAGCTGCAAATTGTTAAAATTGGGACAGAGAGATGAATTTTCAGAGATGTATTTAACAGCTTTGGGGAGGGGGTATGAAGGTGATATAACATTTCAAGGGCACTATATCAAGAGAGAAAAATTCCTGCTTTCTGCTGCTGGTGAGCTCAGGAACCTTCCATGTTTGTCGTTAGGACACCTGCCATCCAAAAATTTGCTTTGGGCACTCTCTTCTCATTCATTTAGAGAAGTTTTCCCTGGGTTCAGTCCTGAGTTTGCTTTCACTTGCCTCTAATTTCCATTTCAGCAGATGTGTGAGAGTGACCCAGCATTGTAAAGCAATAGGTTTTTGACCCCATTTTCATGTAAAAACTTTTAGATGTAGAGAGGTTCAGCTGAACTTAGCTGGGCCTGGCTTTGTGCCATTTTATGTCAGTCTTTTACAGAAATAATTGAATTCCTCATTTTGAAATGTTTCAGGAGAAGGAGCCCTTATTTTAAGTGATGTGAACATGTGAGATCTGCTAATGGATTTCTACCTCTGTGTGTCAAAATCAGTAGTGTAGTCGTCTCTTTCAGAGTGTTTAAAAATAAAAGAACTCTTGGATTTTGTTTAAAAACAAGAGAAAACCCCCATACTTTTGTGGTCTGTTTTTGTAATAAGTCAAGAAAAAGAGTTCAGTTTATAGTTTGCATGACGTAAAATAACTGGATTTCAGCAAACCCGGCTTCTAGCCTGGCTTTGTAAGTCCATATTTGCCTAATACAAGTAATTCAATGTTTAATATTGTAATTGTATAGTTCTTCATGTCTTTAAGAAAAAAATCCCCAATCAAAACAAATAACACTGAAAAAATGACATTTAATGTCATTAGCTCTAATGTCTAAGTGTAACAAACCTAAAGGTAATAAACTGATTTTTTAATGTACCAGGATACGTAAGGAAACTATAATCCCTGTCACCTATACAAAAATCTGTTCTTCAGTGTTCTGTTTTTGGGTTTTTTTAGAGATCTGGATTATCAACTACTCTCAGCCAAGCACTGCTGACTGAACACTCCATGTACAGATGCGTGGGTACAACTTTGACCATCATAAATGGATTTTAAATATGACTGTAAAGGTTTTACCTGATGGGGATAATGAAGAGGTGAGAGATTTTTCGGTGTGGTTTAATGTCAATGCAATGAAACAATCCACTTAAAACATACATTAGGGATCTGTTTGCAGTATTTTGATGAAGTTGCTGTTAGTCCAATTTCTTCCTTGTCCCAGCAGCTCTTTCTCAAAGAGATTTCCTCTGTTATTCAAGAGTAGGTGTTGTTGTTGTTTAGGATTACTCACTAAAACCTTATGTTCATTTATATGATCGGAAAATAGTAAAAATGAGTAAAGACTGCAAGTACTATATTTATGGCAGTGGTGGTCAAAATTTCAGGGTTAAAATCTGCTGGTCCGAGTTATATTCATCTCTTATGTATGTACTGCTTTCTAATATGTGCAGGAGGAGTCACCTGCACAGTTCTTTTTTAACAGTTCTCTTGTTTTCAGCAGTGTATAAATTCCTGTGAGTTTAGCAGTAGTTTTAAAATCTTAACTTTTCTTACAGATGACGTGAAGAAGTCTCCTGGGATATACACAACTCATGCAGTGGGACACTGAGCTGCTGCTGTAAAAGTTCAATATCTAAAGAAATCCCAGCAGCCAGGTAAATGCTCTTACACTGGCAAAGACTGAATTGCAAGATGTTGATGTTTCTATGCACGTTTTTTTTTAAAATAAGTTCTTAATTTGATGTAAATCAGATAACTGCAGTGGAGCTACAGTGACCCAAACCAGCTGTAAAGCTTTTGGTGATTTCCATAAATTACACTCTGGCTCCCAAGCATTCCTGGTCTTAATTTTATAAATCAAAGCCCTGCTGGTGAGTTTTAGCTCCTAAACTCTTGTCACTCCTCAAACATCTTGCACTGAGTAGAAAGGTGAAGTGGATTGACTGAACACAGAGCAGCTTTCAACACATTTATTGGAGAGTTAGGATCCACTTTCTCTTCCATTAGGAAATAGAAGCACTCCTACATTTATGGAAACTCTTAAATCATTTTTGCAAAGTGAAACAGTTTCAACAGGCAAAATTTACACCTACTCGAGGGTTAGTATTTTTACAAGTGGAAAATCACAGAGTTTTAAGCAAGTTATAGCAGGAAAAAGTAGGGGGTTGTTGCTAAGGAGGCTGGGTCTTCTGTGATCAGAGATAGTCAGAGTTGCATTTAGAGTGAAGCATTTATGTCTCTGAATTGCTTTACCGAAGTTTTCTTAGGAATCTGTTGTAAAAGCTGATGTAAACATCAGGACTGCAGAGAAAAGGTTTAAAAACATAAATGAATTGTGAACTGAAAAGTAAGAAAAAAAGAATTTAAGCAAACGAGTACATTTGTGGTTTTTTAAAAAGTGGTTTTGATGCATGTATTGGCAATATTCCGTAAACATGCAAGTTTCATAACTATATAAATAATAAGATGGATGAGCCTAAATCTGGTTGAATTTCACCTTTTACTGTTATCCTATTAGTAGTTCACATTTTTTTGATCTTCAGCGTTTTGGACCCAATTTTATAATCTTTTATAATCACTTTTGTTGCTGGAGTCAGTAGGATTCATTTTTTTAAGGGTGTGCTCAATCAAGGGTTCCAAAATTGAGCCCCTGGCTTGCCCCGTGTGTGACACGGGCCCTTTCTTGCCTTCCCTTTAAAGAACTCTGCTTGCATTTACTACTTTGCTGGGAAAACCCTGTTCAAAAAGCTAATGCATGCAATAAGTAAACAAGGAAACGTTAAGAAAACAGAAAAGTATTTGTAGAACCGCCAAGTTATTTTAAGGTTTGGAAATGACCTCATAATGTGAAAAATAAAAATAATAAAAAGGAATAAAATGATTTATTAAATGAAAGGTGAAAAATGTCAGGAGTTTAACTGGTGTAATTTTTCTTCCTCGTAGAATTTCCAGTCTTTTTGATGATTGATTCAAAGGAAATCATTGTGCTTATAATTTAAAAATGCATTCATTGATTAATTTTCAGATTTGTTGGTAATCATATTAGCATATTTCCCATTCTAATACGTTAATGTGTCTGACAATGGGTAGCAAAAACAGAGCAATACAAGAAATAACCCATTGTACATTTTTTTTGGTATATTTGAGATCACAGTTCCTGCCCAACTATCAAAAATCTCTTGTTTGCCACTGTGGGTTGTTCTGAACAAGCCTCATTTTTTCTCCCAGCATTTGAAACCATTTTCCCCCAACACCCAGGTTACTCATCTGAGTCCAATTCTCCCCACAACTATGGTAACTAATTAAACAGGAAATTAACACATTTATTAACGGATTACAAGCCTTGGTAACAGTGCATGAGATGCTGTAATTCTTTCGTTGTATCTCTGCTCTTCCTCTTGGATTTATTTTTAATTAATTGGATCAACTAAGATTATAAATTCATCTTTGGTTGTTATCAGAAGAAAAAAAATATCCCATCTAGGGAAGTTATTGCTTAATAAAAGCAGGAGAATACTCAGGAGAATCACTGAAAAGAACCTTTTTCCTGAGAATATGTTGGACAGTTTTGAATTCCCAAAAACACAAGTATTGTCTTGTTCCTGGAAAAAATCTTGAAACCTTACAAATTTCTTCTTCAGTGAACAGGCGAAGTTTGGACAGAACAAAAATACTTTTGACAAAGAGAAATGAGTCCCAAAGTTAAATTGCAATGTTTCAGAAGTGCATGTTTTTAATATAACAATTCTGCTCTTAAAGCAAGTTGTGAAATGATAGTTTAGAAATCAAGTTTTTTTCACAGCCTTCCTGGCTTCCCTTTTTCTCTGCAGCTGGCTTCCAGTTGGTTTAGTATTTGACATCAGGCATACTTTGAAATGAATTCTGAGGAATGACTTGGGAATTTTCTGATGATGGAAGATCAGTCCTGAATGCCCTCAAGAAAAGGCAAAAATCCCTGGGTTTGATGCTTTCAAAAATACGGGTATTGGCTGATAGAGCAGCATTACATTAGCATATCAGAATGTTTCAGGGTAAATTTGCAAAGACATTAAATACATATTTTCCTGTTTAAGAATGACAGTAAATGAAAATTCACTTTTGTTCAATTAGACAGATGCCTCGGGAAAAATCCACCTGAGTATTTGGCCTTTGAAAATGCGGAATTCGGTTGCTAAAAAGTCCATTTAGCAAACTCTGCTGCCTCTTGTCAAAACATGGGCTGAGAGCTTTATGTGGCACGTAAAGCCCTATTTTTACATTGGATAACTTGGTGAGTTTCCCACAAAGTCACTCTGAGCCTGTGAATGTTCAGGAATTCTGTCCATAGCTGGACATAGCAATGGACATGGTTTTGAAACTGGTGCTCAGAGTTATGTGTAATTTTCTATTTTTTTTAATCATTCTTTGACAGAAAAATAGTCCGTGCTTATTTTGGGTCTTTTATGCCATATTGAGCACTACCTCTATTTAAAATCAAATCCTTTGGGATCACCACCCAAGAATAACAGGGTTAATGCAAAGACACAACCTCTGGCCTTTCACGTGGCAGTGGGTAAGATCAGCTGATCAGCACATTTGATCCAAACCTTTTTTAAAGACACTTTCCTGAACATTCCAAAGCAACCTATTTTTTGCCCTGACATTACGTACCAAAGAGACTATTTTGGGATGCTTCATATCCTGGTATTTATAAACATTTCTGCGCCGAATGATGTTTCCACCGAACGTGAAAGAAAGGAATGATGGATGCTCTTGTGTATCCTCACGTTAACATATTCCATCTTGGAATTCAGTCCCTGAGTGTTCCCCATCCCTGGGGTTCGTAGGCATTGCAAGGCACTGGCTGCACAAACCTGTGGCCAGGTTACTCTGCCTGGCCTTGCCTCCCTAGCCCAAGGCTGGCAGAATATCAGAATATCTCTGGTGGGATCATTTCCTCTGCCCCTCAGGCAGAGAGTATCCTCCTTCTCAATTCTTTCTTTCCAACCCCTTGAATGGCCCTGATTTTCAGTGTATTTGGCTACATACCTACAGGCCTTTTCCCAGCTAATTACTATTAACTTGAATACAGTAACAAAAATTATTATTGAGTAGAATTTTTGAGATTTTCCTTATTATTTTTACATTTAGTTGGGGGTTTTTGTGTTTGTTTGGTTTGGGTTTGTTTTTTTTTGTTTGTTTGTTTGTTGTTTGTTTGCTTGTTTTTTCTTTTTTTTTTTTTTTTTTTGGAGGGAATGATATTTGGGGTCCACTTGTTTTCTGATAAAACTCTAAACACCTCCAGTGCAAAGGCAGTGTCTCTCCAGATTGCTACGGTGTTTAGTCCTGATTCTTTATGGATTTTTGAATATTACAGAATACAAATAAATCACTATATTAAATCCTCTCATTCAAGCACCAGTTATCACTCTTAAGGTGGAGCTAACAACAGTTTTGTGTGAGAGTTCAGTCTGGGTGAAAAAAAAAACAATAAACCACATCATCTCTTACTGCAGCCAAATATTTGTAAACTGAAGTTGCTGACAACGTAAGTGGTAACAGTCATCTTGCAAACAGATGGGACAGTCCTGTGTTTGTGAACTTTTGCCCTGGGAAGCCAGAGGGTAAAGGAAAGAGGAGAAAGTAGAAGAAATGCTTAGTAATTGTTACTTATTACTCAGTATTACCTTGCAGTTATTGTTTCACTCAGGCACACGTGTACAACGAATTTATAGAAATAGTCTCAGAGTAATTCAGATGCAGCAGGCAGGTGTATTTTTGAAAACTGCCACTGATGTTTGCGCAGTTGTTGGGTTGGTTCGTTTTTCTTAGTCATAGTACACGGAGTGACAGAGTGGTCACTGGCCTGTCAATGATGTCAGAGATTAAATTGCGTTCTCCAAACAGAAATTTACGCCCTGTACTTTCAACTGAACTGAAAAATCATTTAAAATTTACAATAAAGAGTCTGCACTTTTTATCTTTTTAAATCTTCTGCTTTGAAATCTAAATAAATTAAATTCACAGGGCTTGTGAAGGTGTCTCAGTGTGGTCTAAAATTCAGGCAAGAAGGTTATGTGCTTAAGAAAAGTTACTTTGCTGTGCATGTTAAGTGCTCATCTATTTTAAAGCTTGAACTTAGTTACAGAGTATTTTAACTTTTAATGTTCCAGAATTCCTCATACACCTCGACTGCCATTAATGCAGCATGTTGGTTTTCACTGCCGGCTTTTTTTAGATCCTCTTTCCTAACTGGCAATATCAGACTGTTTCACACACAGTGAAATCACCAACACTCCCAAATGTGGTTAGGTAGGAAATATTTTCTGCAGAGGTTAGTACTTGAAATCTGTTGGTGGTTTTGTTCACCACCTTATGTTCTCTGAAATATGCTTTGTTACTTTGCAGCATCCTTACCACGCTCATCCCGTCTCTCAAGCTCCACTGACACAATTCCTCCAACCATCACAAACTGCCCACAGGCTTTCAGCATAACCACTGAGACACACCCAGTACGAACCAGCCTGGGACAACCTGAAATTGGTGCTAGTGGTAGAGATATTTCTATATTTGAAGCCTCCTGCTTCCAGTACAGAGCTGGTCAGGTTCAGGATACAGCCCAAGAAATGTAGCCTGTCAATGTTGCGAAATAATCACCAAAATAAGAGCTATTTTAAGATAAGGCTTAACAAATTTGGCTCTGGATGCTGCTGCCTCTTCCACAGTTCAGTTTGTGGTACCAGATTTGGTGCCTGTGTTTATTTCCATGCAGAGTTTGATATCAGCTCCACTGTACCAAATAGCAGGAATATTTTAGGTTTAAAAATAATTTTCTGCCTAAAATTTGCTAGTGAACCAGCTCCTTCCTGGAGTATCAGCTCTTTAGTTCAGGGAAACGCTTAGTAGGAAATAATTAGTGTAAAAACTGGTATTTTACCATTTGCTTGAGTTGAGGGCTTCAGTGACAAGTGAACTCTAGTTGTCTTCCCTGCAGCCTGACCTCTATGTCTGATGCTGTGGGCAGGCCCCTGTAAGGTTTGTATTCTCCTTAACAAAACACCACATTTACACAGGGAGGATTTCCAACATTTTAGGTTGCAATGGGAATGAAGCATGTTGAGCAACAACGTGCTGATGCACTGTCTCAAACACAATTTTGCTGTTGTTGCAGCTCCTCTGTGGAACGTTCTGCTCATGTGGATGCTCTCTTCAAGCACTTCATTACAAATTCTGGCCCTTGTTCAACAGAGGTAAATTTGAAATACTTTAAGCTGTGTGTGCAGGCTCAGACTTTGTGCCTGACTGAAGTAAGTCCAGAAAGGCCATTACGTCTGTCTTCAGCAGGAGAGGACCAGGAAGGTGGTAGATTTGGTAAAGAACATTTGGAAATCTTGTTACTTCCACCTGAGAGTCCATAAATTGCAGTAGCACAGAGTTTTTAAAATTAATTTAAGGGTGGCCCCATAAAGGATCGATAGCTTTTAAGCATTAGGTTAATTATCAGCCCTAATTCTGTAGCTAAGCACCTTAATAGGCAGAAACAGAAAGCTTTCTGGTCAGCAGAATTTTTGGGAAGGTTTTCGAGCTCATTGCTCTAAACTGAATGAGCTTTTTTAAAGTGCAACCAAATGTTCTAATTCAGAACATTTCAGACCTTAATTCAAGGTCATAACAGTGAAAATGTACTTACTAGAGAAGTGGAAGAGAAGAAACCTACTTCCTCTGGTTTGGTTTCTTACAGAACTCAAAGCATTGACTACAAAGGGTCATTGACATGATGGCAGAACACGAAAGAACTTTATTGAGGGTGGGAACTACTTCCAATATGACAGCAGGAATGGCTTTATTAAAACTTTCAGGAAAATTTGTTGAGATGTTTGGAGTTTTGTGTTCCCTTTGATTTCAGGTATACTGAAAAGTCCTGCAAATATATTCAGTGCTACTTAGCCTTATAGTCTATAGATATCATAATTCAAATCTCTTTTTATATTCTGTGGGAATAATCTTGTGCTTATTTCATTGTGAGTTTCAGGTGGAAATTGTGGTTTCTTGGGTTTTTTTATGTGTGTCTGTGTTTTGAACATATTTTATGAAAATTTGGTTTATTACCTGCCAAACCTGCTGAGGTGAAGGCTTCACTTTGGGAAAGAAAATAAAAACAAAGGTTAAGGTTGAAGGCAGTGTTAAGATCTTTGACAGTGCTTCCTTGTAAATGGTTTTACCCCTTTGAGTGTAGAAAACTGAATACTTCAAGACATTCATCATGTTCTTATTTGGCTTGTACATATCGTTTAGAAGTAAATAACATAGGTTGTCTTAGTCATAATGATACTGCACCAGTTGTGACTCTCTCGTTCATTTTAGCAAATTAGTTTGGCTGCTTATCAGGAAGTGACTTCAGTAAGGAAGCACAGTAATTCAGTTATCAAGCACTCCTTTTCCAACCCTTTCGACAAAATGCATAGGAACTCAATGTAAGAAAAGCATTTATTTTCAGCTTCTTGTCTTCAGTAACTCATTTTGTTACATGCATGATTCACCCTAGAAGGTTTATCTGCCATGGAGGAAGCAGGAGGAAGAATGAAACGATCTAACAGCACCCGAAATATATCATTGCATTGTAGGCAAGTAATAATATTTCCAGGCAAAATAACTCAGTGATCTCTTAGGAGGAAATTCCTCCAGCCCCTGGGCCTTGTACCCTTTGATCCTGATCATCTTGAGACAAGCAATTAGAAAATCTCTAACTTGGGAACCGTGTTGCCTCCAGGGTGGCTCTTGCTCATTGTGAATAACTGAATTTGGGTTGCTGAAATTGCTGTGTGTCCTCTCAGCATTACTGTTAGTACAATTTAAGGAATTGAAATAATGGTAATAATCTGAGAGTGTTTTGAACATTTCACAGTCACGGTTCAAAGTTCGCATTCCCTCGCTGTCAGTGAGAGGGAAAAAAGCCATATAAGAGTAAATTCACAAAATTACATGAAAAGCAGGGTAAGTATCTTTCTTAGGAGAAAATCTATCTTTGGAGAAAACTTCTGATGTCTTTGCCAGTTTTACTTGTCTTTATTTCACACATATAAATTCACTATGAGTTGAAAAAAAGCCAGCGTCGGATTAATCTGTATTTTCGTCTTGATAGACAAGGCATCTTCACTCCACTTTGAGTATTATGCATGGCTTCAACATACAACTACCTGACCTAAGCCCATCATATTGGAAGCTAGAAAGAATTTCTTAAATCTTTTTAATATCAGTTTAATATAGAGAGATCATCTGGAGGTTTTTGTGGCCAAGAACACTTAGCCTCTCCAGTATGCTTTTCATTCATGTTCAAGATTTAAGCAAGATTTAAGTGTCCATTCTGCAGGTGACATGAAGAAAGCTGTAAGCAGAGCCTAGCACTCCTGTGTCCACAGTTGGATAGTTATCATTCTGTGGAGAAATACAGAGAAACAAGAATGAGCCCTTGTTGTAGGAAAGAGCAAATTCATCCAAAGGGCTGTGTTGTATGAAAAGACTCAAAAATAATTAAATAAAAAAGGGAATATTTTCACTTCTTTAAAAAATATTATTTGAAAGATAACCATGTCAGATATTTTTCCAACAGTTGGTATTTTTCTATACTAATTTAAAGAAACAGAGCACAAACTTGTGGCCTTTCAGACTCTCCCTTGCAGCAGGCTACAGTTTGCCAGATACATTTGCCCTGTGTTCAGCAACAAAATAATATAGGGATTTAGTTAGAAACCTAAAAAAGGAAACAGGAGATCATCACAGAGGCTCAGAACAACATTGGAAAGAAACAGGACCGTCCGTGTGTAGCTAAAGGATAGTGTAATTTGTGACACTGGATGTAACAACCCTGGGAAAGAGGTGAGCGTGCAGATTTACGAGCAGGTCAGAGTAGGTCGAAGTCCTGCCTGGCTGAGCTACCAGAGTCTATCAATTCCCTTGGAAAGGTGCCTTAATGGAGACCTTTTTGCCCAGTGCAGCTGTATGAATCAGCAATGTGACACTGCTGCTTTGCAATGGGATGGGAGCTGGACCGAGGTCTGGGTGACTGGTCTGAGCAGTTCTGTTACCCGGACAACACGGGTAAACTTTTCAGCTGTTTGGAGATTTTTCCAAGAAAACTACTGGCACTGTCCAGCTGCAAGCAAAACTGGACTTTTGTGGCTTGTGCATCACAGGCACTAACAAATCTTAGTGCTATTGTGATCAGATGAAGAAAAATGTTTGTAATTTAATTGGGTTGGGCTGGGGAAAAGAAAGTCTGGCATTGCGGACGAGCCACTCTGTTTGAAACTGTCTGAGAGGAAAAGAATTCTGTTACAGAAATTATTCTGGCAAATTCTTCTCTTTCGAAGAGTAGACAGATGAGTGTTTTAGATACAAAAGCAGGATTTGCAAATTGAATATAAACCTGGAATTGTTTAAGGATTTGAGCACACTGGCTAAAAGGACAGAGACCAAAGCACTTCTTTGCTTTTAGTGACATCAGAAAACATGAAACAAACACAGAGTTTTCTTATTTTTCCTAAATTATGAATGCTATATTAATGATTTTTTGATAAAATCTAGGACTATTGTTCAAGGTAAGAAGATCCAAAGTGTTATTAAAGACATTAAGCCAGTGTGCTGTTATCTCTTGTAGGGTGTTCAAACTGACAGAGGGCAGGCTTAGATCAGATATTAGGAAGAAATTCTTCCCTGTGAGGGTGGTGAGGCCCTGGCACAGGTTGCCCAGAGAAGTTGTGGCTCTCCCACCCCTGTCCAAGGCCAGGTTAGATGGGGCTTGGAGCAACCTGATCTAGTGGAAAGTGTCCCTGCCCGTGGCAGGGGCTTGGAACAAGATAACCTTTAAGGTCCCTTCCAACCAGGCCATTCTGTGGTTCTATGCATATAATGTTATGTTAACTGTTATCAGATTAACAGTAATATATAAACCTCAGGTGTGTTGATCTTAATTTTGTTGATCAAAAGACCAGAGAGAAGGGAATATGGGGAATTTCTAGCATTTTAGAATTTTGCATTTTGTGTTCTGTATTTTCGATGTGCCAAGTGTATTGATTTTTGTGTTCTGTATTTTACCATAGCCTCTGAAAAATAACGAACTTCACTCCCAACAAAATGATTTTTTAGTGACTAACTTCAACTTGTTCTGAAAGTAAACAATTATTTCCTTCACTATCCTCAATACTTGGAAACTACAATTTAAATAACTTTAATAAAAGTAAATAACTTTAAAAAGAACTTTAAAAAGTTAATAAAGTAAATAACTTCTAAAAAAACCCACTTTAGTTGATTGATATCTTAGAGGGGTGTTTAATTACTGTATTTTTTCTGGAGTGATGGAAATGGAGTTTAGTCTGTAACATTTTATTTTATTGCTATACCATTTAGAATCTAATCTTTCATGTACTAAAAAATCACCTCTGATAAAGATCCCAGCAGCAGATGAACCAAGAGCAGCAATTCTGCATCCTGTCCCATATGAAGGGCACTGATTTCCACCAAAGAGTGCAGGTCTGGCATATTTCTTTTAGACTTCTTATACAACGTATTTCTCTCTGTGTGGCAAACAATAAAGTATGATAGACCAGGAGCTTGCACGGGTCAGGCAGTCTTGAAAATTCCTGTGGATTTGATTCCTCAGAGCTTTTTGCTGATTGAAATCTCGCTGGTTAACATGTTCGACTGCTGTTAACAGAAAAACGTGTTGAACTCATGTGGCCTAAACTGAGAAAAGAATAGGTTTGTTTCTTTGTCTCCAAGTAGGCTCCTCCAGGGTGAAGATTCTGATGTCAGATACACTGAAGCCTGTTGAGTTCAGAGGAGTTACACGGGCCCCAAGCCAAAATGAGGGGGGAATTGGCTGGAGCATCCAGCCTTTAGTGCTCCTACAAATGCTGGTTGCAATGTCTGTGCTTTTGTGCATTTGTAAAACACACAGATTTTTAGTGGCACAGTCCTTGAGGGCTTATAAATAAATATAAGCTTTCTGCAATATTTTTTTTTTCATTTTGTCTTTCAACAAACCGAGATATCTTCCCTTTTCTTTGTCTAGGAAAATGATAAGCTAAACCAGTGCATTTTTACCATCATGGCTATTTGCTGAATGCTGGGCCATACCAGACATGGAGTCATGTGGCAACCGTACAAGAACAGTTAATTTTTAGTACAAAATTACTAAACAAAGATTCTTCAAGGGCCCAATACTAGGGTATGCTGATTTATAGATTCAAAATATGACCTGCACTCCTGGAGAGCTTTGTTTTGCTTCCCCATTAGCTGCTGATGGGACAACTGTGCTTGGAATTCTGCCAGAGTAGATATTCCAGAAAAAAATAGTTTATGGTTTAAAATGTTTTCTTACAACATAAATAAAGCAATTTAGGGATGAAAGAAACACGACCCTTTTTTATTCTGGAGGAACAGTGTTCACAGTGGGAGTTCTGGAATAACTAGTCTGGAATAGCTGTTGTGGTCAACTGCCAGTGTGAGAAGGAAGCACTTGCGGATGGGTGCTGCAGAAGATTTACAAAAAAAACTTAAAAAAAGATACTAGCTGTTGAAAAGAACATCTTGGCTCTTAGAACAGAGCCAAAGAGGAGGCAAGTTAGCTAAATAAACTAAATCTATAAACAAAAGAAGACCAGAATATGTTTGGTCCCATTCACATGAGAGGTGGAAGCCTCAAGGAGCTTTCCTCTTGCAGGTTTTCCTACATGGCTTACAGGAAAGAAGAGGAAAAATCCAGTGTCAGACAGTGTCAGCTGAAAAGGATCCCTGAAGTAGTTTACTGCCAGGGTGGCTGGGTGGTCAGAGACCTTGAGGTAAAAATGGATCTTGTTGTGAGCAATTGTCTTTGAGAGCTCAGGGCCTGCCTGCAGCTTCTGGAGCTCTGGCAGGACAGGCCCCCCTCTGTTGCACTCCCACAGCAAGGCTTGGTAGGTCCGTGGCTCACAGCTTCATGTGCTGCAGACCTCAGAGGCCCTTACACCAATCTGCAGAGGAATTAACTGTGAGCCTCAAAGCAGAGAGGAATAATTGTAATGACACATAGTTGGAGGCGCTATAATATTGTAATTTCCTATCACATGCCCATGCCAACGATTTAGAGATGATGAAGAGAGCTTACAAAAATATAATGCACAAGTTCAAAGCCAGTGGGGAGAAACAAAGCATTTTTTGCTGAACTGTGCTTTCTGTCATCACTGAAAATGAGAACATGCTGCTTTCACCATCTATTCGTAACTGAGGGCATCTCATGTTCTCAATTTTTAAATAGTTTTTATACTGTACAAGAGGAAAAGCCAGTTTGGCATTTGTCTGCATTCAAAAGAACATACTGAATCATGTTTCGTGTGTCTTTAGTATGTCCCTTGAGATGTGTTATTTGAAAAACAGAGTATGAAGATGATGACACAGAAATATCTGCCAGGATTGTCCTTTAAATTTAATCATCTCTTATGCAATGAAGTGTAATCTTAGACCTGTAATTATCAAGCCAGTCCATTATCTGGACTGTTAAAAATCACATGGGGTCCAGAAAAGGAGATCCACTACAGTATCCTGACAATGATTGCATTGAGGCAGCAGTGATAAAAACCCTCTGATCTTAGCAACAAGGGAACCCATTTTTGTGAGGTACCCCTTTTCTTCTTTCCAGCTGTGCCCTGCAGCCAGATGTACATACATTGTGATTTCATTGCATCAGAACTTTCAGTTCATTCTGGACCTGAAAACATAATACAACAGGCCTGGAAAAGGTGATAATTTTGGTGTCCATTTTCTGAAGGCACCGTTAATTTTATATTTCACTGTGTATTTTAATGTACCTCAGAGCACATTCTCTCCCTTTGGGGTAACTCACATTTCCTGCCTGTAGGGTGCTAATGCTCTTTCAGAGGCTGCTTTAAATAAATGCTTTGAAAGAGATGTGTAGGGCCTCAAAGACAGTGCAGAACACGTATAAGAAAGTTAAAATGAACACAGAGGCTGCAGGGTCAGCTGGTCAAATGCAGCATTGGTTGAAATCTGTGGTCTCCTTGTGGTTGTTGAGAAGTCAGTGAATGGAACGTGCCAAGAAGGTGTTCCATGGGTAGACTGCAGAGATGCTGCTGATTTGTGACTGTGGCAACAGTGCCAATGCAAGGATTAAGTGGAAGCAAGCAAGGAAAACGATTTTTTAAAAAATTCTATTTATTTAATGATGCATACCCACAAGTATTTAATCCAAACCCATGCCAGTTCTCTACAATTTACTTAGTTACAGTTCAGAATGAATCATTACTAGGCTAATCAATCTCATTATACTGTTGCTTTCAGTTGCAACCGAAGGAGGCATTATTAAAAAAGAAAGTATTTTCAAGCTTTAAATAGTTTGTGCTGACTTCAAGACAGTTAGGATGGTCCAGACATCTTATTTACTTTTTTTTTAACTTATTTACTGTTTTACTTATGTCTGTGGGAATCTTCTTCTTATCTAGTCTAGAAACAGGAGATAGTATTTAAACTTGACAGTCAATACCTTTAACAGAAAATGTTGCTTTAACGGAAATAGGAATGATTTCTTTGTCTTGGCACCAATTGTAGGGAACTGGGGTGAATGGCTGAGTTCATCACCATGTCTAATTACTGCAGTTGAGGGCAGATGATATTATGTTGTGCATAAAAGAAGGGAAATTAGGGAAGGAAAAGGAAAAAGAGAAGTATGTGTGAAGTTGCTACCCTATCCTTTCTCCTGAGCAGTGGGCTGTGCCCACTGGTGCTGGTGGAAAATACCTCAGCTTCCCTTTCAACTTTTCAACGTCTGTGTTTGCAAAACCAGTGGAGAATGTCTGCAAACAGAGGGACATGCAATTTTCCTTTATTCTAAAGTACAATTCTTTTGCAATGACAGAAGGGAGACTCTTTTTCGAGTTAAATCACTGACAGTCTGTATCTCTACGAGTATCTTTTTTTGTTTGTTTTTCTCTTTGGTGTTTTGGGGTTTGTTTGTTTTTAATAACACCACTCTATGGGCTTTGCACTTTCCTTTAGAAAGTGGCAAAGCCTGGTGAGGGAAAGAAAGCCTTAAAATAGTCTTTAGGAGTTGTAGTTGCAAATACCTTTACATTTTGGGGGTGAGCATTTTTATTTTGGGTGTGGTGATAACACTGAGTTTAATTTAAAAATCAATCCTGTATGCCATTTATCTCAAATGAAGCACGAACTCCATGTGGATGAATTGAAATTGTTCATTTGGGCACTATGGTTAAAAAGGTATTAAAGACATACAGCTGTAGGGTGACTGATAGATAATAATTCTAACTATAAACAGGGGTCTGTCACCTCTGACCTTCCAGTCAGGCTCCTGTTACAGTTTGGAGCTGGGCTCTTGTAAAAAAGAGAATGTCCACAGCCTGTAATGATGGAATGACAAGAAAAACCATTTGCTTTGTTCATTGATGATTATTTATAAGAGTAGGTTACGTGAAACCATGTTTGCATCTTAATATTGTCTTTGGTCACAATCAGAGAAGGGAAGGGACCCAGTTGGAAGGGACCCAGAAAGACCATCGAGTCCAACTCTTAAGTGAAGGGGATCCTGTACAGGGATTGCACCCACACTCTTGGCGTTGTTTGCTTGCAGTGTGTTCATGCTGTCTGTGTACATTCAGTAATTCCAGGCTTTATTTATTTTATGCTTCTGCTGGATTAGAAATATGACGAATTCTTAGATTTTTCTGGCTTTCGACTCGCAGCTGCCGCTGCATGTTAAAAACTGGTGGGGATTCCTGCTCCCTCCAGTTGTTTCAACAGCATTAAAAAGACATAAACAGGGAGTGATTGAGGAGAGGGCCAGAGATTCCACAGCACAGCGAGGAGAGCACAGCCAGCAGACCAGCTCAGTGCATTCTTCCCTGCTGGAAGGAGCAATGCCAGTTATTCCAGAGTGCCAGAACAGCTTTGCTGGGGAAATGGGTGCGAGTTAAAGAGTCTCTGAGGCTCCACCTCCTTCATCCCTGTGCCAAGTGCACCTCAGCTGAGATCAGTGGGTGCTGGTGACTACCCTGTGGTCCTGGCACAGCTGGCAGGGCTGGGGAAAGGTGCTGGCCTGGAGCAGGATGACCTCCAGTTTCCAAGACCTTTGGAGATAGCTGGTGGAAAGGAGAGTATCTTGCAGCAATGTGGATAACTGCTGGGTGCTGATCTTTGGTGAATGCTAAGAAATGAGAGGAAGATATAATTTGAAATAATAACAAATCATGCCAGTGCTAGTGAAGTACTGAGGTCTGAAGTGATGGAAAAGACAGCAAGGTGCAAAACTCAAAGCATTTTGCTAGAACTTACATAAAGACACGCATTTTACCACGTTAAGTGCTTGTATTTCTAAAAAACTGCCACAGTACATGGCTTAAAAGATAAAAATCTTTTTCCATTATATAATGAAAGAACATAAGTGTAAGTAGTCCTGTAGTTGTCTGCAGCAGAGTTCTGGTGCTAGCATGTTTCCATTTTTACTCTCAATATTTTTCTTATTTCTGTGGAAGCTTCTTGATTCAACCTCCTTCTCTGAGAATTTTTTACATTTCAGCTACAGATCATTTTAATTAGCTTTTTAATTACAGCTAGAGCAGGCTATTTACAGCACTCCTGTCATAAACAAGTCCATGTGAGGAAAAATAAGAGGTGATTAGCTACTGCCATTTTCCTCTCACAGAAAGGGGGAAAGGTTTTCTCTGTCTTGTAGCAAATACAAACCCGTTATGATTTTTCAGGTCATCTCAGACTGAGATCTCTTGCTGTGAACGTGGTTCTTGTTGCAGATTCTGAACTACCCCGGTGGCTAAATGTCCAGAGAGCGCTGAAAGAAACCCTTGAATAAGGGAAATCCTACTGTCATCACCTGCCCAAAATGTGACAGGAGGGCCCAGTGCTTAAGGACAGCTCCTGGAGTCCACCAGGAGTCACAAGGTGGGAGTTCTTTGTGAGTAGCATCGGGCTATGGACACTATTCTGTGAAATCTATGGCTGCAGATCCTTCTGGGAAACCCAGCCAAATGTGCTTTGGAGCTCTCTGTTAAATGCACGTATTTGGTTCATATTCAAGGTTAGCTGAGGAAAATGTGAAAGTATTTGTGTTCCCAGCTCTTCTCTGAGGTGTAAGGTCTTACATCCAGGGAACTTAAAGGACCAAGTCATGATAATTTGTCTGAGTCTATAAGTGTATGGTATGAAAGGTAACAGTACTCTGATCTTAAACCTCTTTATAGCACATTAAAAAAATGTGCTATATACCAGGCATAAAATAGTTTATTCTACTTTTTTCCCCCCCCTTTAATTCCATCATATCCTGCCAAGTTTTTATTAACATCTTTATTGTCTATAAAATAACAGAACTCTTTGATAGCTATTTTTTTGCAGTGCAATATACTTTCTGTAGCATCTAAATATTGTTGTTCCCTACTAATTCAGCATTTTGTTTTCTTAAATATTTATATGCAATACTGAGTGTGAAACCTGAATTTCCAGGAAAGCTTGTTCATCTTAAATCAGGAATTAGCAATAATGTGCAAGCACTTTTTCAGCAAACAAGCTCTGAGTTTTCTGTATTTGTGTTCTGTTAAATTTGCACAGAACAATGTATTAAGCTTTGTGTGTTAGCACTAATCACGTGATATTTTTCCCTTTGTAACAGTTTTCCTTTAGAAAGTGGCAAAACTTGGTGAGGGAAAGAAAACCTTAAAATAATCTTTAGGAGTTGTAGTTGCAAATACCTTTACATTTTGGGGGTGAACATTTTTATTTTGGGTGTAGTGATAACACTGAGTTTAATTTAAAAAGCAATCCTGTATGCCATTTGTCTCAAATGAAGCACGAACTCCATGTGGATGAATTGAAATTGTTCATTTGGGCACTATGTTTAAAAAGGTATTAAAGACATACAGCTGTAGGGTGACTGATAGATAATAATTCTAATTATAAACAGGGGTCTGTCACCTCTGACCTTCCAGTCAGGCTCCTGTTACAGTTTAGAGCTGGGTTCTTGTAAAAAAGAGAATGTCCACAGCCTGTAATGATGGAATGACAAGAAAAACCGTTTGCTTTGTTCATTGATGATTATTTATAGGAGCAGGTCATGTGAAACCAACCATTACTGAGGCTTTTGCGGGGGGATTTGAAAAAAGACTGATTGGGGTTTTTTTCCCCCTGAGTTTTTTTGTGTTCAGATCTGTGTTTCCTTATGCGTCGGAGGCGTTTTGTGTGTTATCGCTATTTCAGTTATAAGTAAGAATTATCCTCTGTTCCCAAAGAACATCTGGGTTCTTTATTCCTTTATTCTTTCCTTTTTATTCTGAGCTCTTTACTCCTCCCTTCTGTCCTGGTACAGCAGCAGTGCAGTGGTGCTACACGATCCTCCCAGCAGCCCCATTCCCGAGGGCCGCGGGGCGCGTGTGTCGGCACAGCCACCTGCTGCGCTCACCCTGGCTCCCAGTGCGGCTTCGAACACAAACTGGTGTGCTGAACAAAATGTGATACCATGCACTTTCCCACCGGGTTTCAGCTTGTCCTTCCTCAAGAGTTATTGATGACTCTCAGTGCACAGAGAGCTCACTCTGTGGTCCAGCACTAGCTCCAAAGCAGCTTGCTCACAGTCACCAGGGTTTTAATGCCATTGCTTTAAGCCTGTTAAATTATCTTCAACGTGCAGCAGATCAGCTTGCAGGCTGTGTGTTTAACAATTACTCACTTTTGGTATGGTTTGCTCCACCAGTTCAAAGGGAATTTTGTATTTTCTTGGCACACAGGTGTTTTGGCTCAGATAACTATCAAATGCTAATGCTTTGGATTAGATTTTGGCTTCGATGATGACTGCCATGACAAGCACATGCAAGACATACTATTAGAGCACTGGACATATTTTCAAAGGCAGCAATCTTTGTGTCTTGCAGAAAGTAGAATGGCATCCTGTGACGATAGGTTTGTTTTCTTTATTTTCTCATGTATTTGTTGCCATGCCTAAATATTGCAAGGCTACTTGTGCTATAAGAGCATTTCCTCTTTTAAAATTATTTAAAAGGTGTAAGAACCACTGTTTACTTTTATCTAGAGAGGTAAGGATGCTGTACGTTATTTTCCTTTCATTTTTCTTTCCGGATCAAAAGACTGTGTTTAATTGCTTTTTGGCACTTATCCTCCAATTGCAAATGCTACTGTAGATATCACTTGTGTTACTTTTCTACTTTCTCTACTGCTGGGCATTGAGTGCAAAATATTGTAAGCAGTAGCATTTCCACTGACTGACATTTGGTCCTAGGAACTAAAGATCAACAAAATAACCTGGAACAACAGGCTCCTGCTCAAAAGTCAGGAATGAGAGTCAGGTGATTGTGCATTTTTTGATTGGACATTAACACGCTTTAAATATGGGTAATGTGCAGACAGTAATATTAAAAATCAGTATTTAGGATCTCCTTGTGTGTTTAAATATTTGGTTTAAAAAGCAAATAAGACTGCCTACTTTTCTTGAACTCAGATTTGCTTATCTACCTTCACCTAGGCTGACAGAATGAAGAAGACAGGTATGTTTAATTTAGACTCTATTCTGCTGCTAGCTCACAATGAAACAGAAAATTTTGCTTAACATAAGTAAGTATTAATAACTTTTTATTAAAAAGGTGGATTAGAAGACAAGAAATTGAAATATGAACCTTTGAGTAAATGATTTTAAGTCCAGTCCTCTTATATTATCCTCCAGAAATGCAACACTCTGCATTGAAAATATAAGTATTAAATAAACAAACACTTAAAAGCAGAATAATTGTTAGTAATTCTATGTAATTACTTTCTCCCTGGGTTAATATTTAATTACCACACAGTTAAGACATCTGGGAAAGCCTAGTTTAGATCAGCTTTGTTATTTCTATACTACAGCACAAGAGATGTGAATAATTGGAGTAATATTTTATTGATCTCAAACAATACTTCTTTCAGCAATTAAAATGCATGATGAGTCATATGAACAAGGTGAAAATAAAGCACAACCAAAAAAAAATAACTTCACATTTTTTTCCATTTCATTCTTAGTGTAAGCAATAAATACAATGCTATAGCTTCTAATAATCTTATTTACATAGTACAATATGTGAGTGGTGTCTGGTTTCCAGCCCAAATGTTTCTTGACATGAAAAGGAGTACGTGTTGCAGCATTTCTACAGCCAAATAGTCGAGCAGATCATCACCACGAAAAACTACACAGCATAAATGCTACCATTAAACAAACAACTGAGGGGATCCTGCAGTGGAGCATTTTATTAATTGAAGACAGTAGCATAAAAAATAGACATTTTCTCCCATAGAATTCTAACATGCTGGTGTTACAGATAACAAACATAAGACAACTATTTCTGTAGCCCCTGGAGATTGATACAATAAATCCCCACTAAATTAAAAAAGGAAAAAAAAGAAAGAGCAAATAATAACAGGTAACTATTTGCATGTTCAAAGGAATCTCACAGGCCCACCAAAACCTTTTACTTCCATCCCAGAGAATACAGATAAAGACCTACAGCCTTCTGCAAAGTAGAAGATCAGCCATGAGAAATCAGCATAAGGATTTGATTTTAATTTATGGCGACAGGAAAACATATTAAGAAGCAGATGCTTCTCTCAGTTATGTAGAAAGAGAAAAAGGTGAGGTAGGAAGACAAAATAAGGAATTGGTATTTTCCAATGCAAATTAGAAAATAGGGTATCTAACTTCATAAAGAGAGGGGAAAGAGAGCTCTCCACAGCCACAAACATTTTCTTGCACATCCAGCTGGATGTATGTTTCTTTTCCAAAGTGAAGACAGATGTGTGCCTAGAAGCGTGCTGCGAGTGTCCACCTACAAGGAGGATAATTTCTGTTGAAAAAACAATTTTTTTTCCCCTAAATTACCATTACAGGTTTCTCTAATAGAGGACAGAGAGCAAACAGCAGTTAGTATTTATTTGGCATTAAATGGTAAAAATCTATAAGCTACGAAATTTTAACTGCCTAGCTGAGAAGCTAAATTAAAGTCTAATACCGTGTCACACTCCAAACCATCACTTATGTTTTAATGACAACAACCCACCAGGTACCATGAAATAATTGTCTAATAATAAGCCATCAGGGATTTAAAGTACTTTAAAATGGACAGATACCTGCCTGGGCTTTGATTCTCAGCTGGTACCAGTTGGTTCTGCAAATGGAACTCAAGACAGATTTGTACCAGTTGATGATCTGGTCCCACAAGTGTAAAGCTGCTGTGCCAGAGCAGGGATTTTCTGCACTTCTGATATTTTCAGAACATTGCACCAATTTTAAGTAACACTACATAGATCAGCAAGCAGAGTTGTAAGTGGCCTCTAATCATGTACATCCTTACTGTATTCTCACAGTTTTAGAGTCTGTGACATCTGGTTGCCAGATTTCACGCCGCTCTACAGTACAGAATCCAACAGATTTTCCAAATCCCACCAGCCAACCAGGCAGCCTTGCAGAAGGAGAGAAGGGATTTGTGCGTCCTAGCCGAGATTCTATATTGTGAAAATAAATCATTAATAAAACACTTTCTAAATTCAAACTCCAGACGTAAGAACTGTAAAAACAATATGGAAAGGTGCAAGTGGCGTGAACTTCCCACATCCTCCTAATGTTTTCCTTCTAAATACAAAATATTTAAAGCCTTATGAAGTCACAAACTAATAAACACTGTGACATCAAGTTACCTAGATGCTAGTGAAGCTTACAGAAAAGCTACTGACAAAAATGTTTAAATGTTAGAGTCAAGGTGTTCATACACAAAATTAAGTATTTAAAACTGAAATGGTCTCAGAAAGAACTGTCTTTCGATTTTTGGACTGGTTTACATGCACCAGATATACATTAATTAGCATAATAGTCTGTCTGTTCCAGCATCTACTTTTTCTTCCACTTCATTTTGTTTTTTCCCCACTTCAAGTATACTTATCTGCAAATTAAACGTATAAAATTTTTTCTTACAGTTTTAATTTTCAGTAGGACTTTTCTGAACTCACCTCATTTCACGCCCTCATTCTTGAGAGCATTTTTGTCATTTCACTTCACAAAACTACGACTGCTTTAAAGCATAAAGATTTAACAAAAACATAGATTTCTATAAAGACACATTTCCTCAAGACCTTCCTGACAACCTCCTCGGTTTCAGTGAGACCTTTATGCACCAGTAGAACCAAAGAAACAACATATAAAGTACTGTTCTAAGCTGAGTAACTGAGGCAGATTCAGAAGCAAGCGGTCCAAAATATTATTAAAAGTCTCAATCCACAATGTTTGGACTCTTTATAAAAGAAACTTTATATTGGATTTTCCAAATAATGACAATTACTAACAGTAGTTTGCTTGATTAGTCTGAACCTCACACACTGGCTTTAAAGGTAGTATGTCATGTGCACTGTGTTCAGTCTTGCATGATTCTCTGAGACAACAAAAAAAGCCACAACATTAATCAAAACCTTGCCCAAGAATGAAGGAATAAATTACCAAGCATATGGCCAGGGAAATACTTAAAAATAAAATGAGAACAATGCTACAACAAATCCTGTACACGATCTTCTCCGGGTTGAGTGAATTCCTTCAGCACACAGTGAAGTTCCATCAGCTGCAATTACGTGTTAGTGTCTGGAAGGGTTTGCAGTTATTCAGATTACTCCTTTTCTTTCTGGCAGTGAGGCCTCATCAATCTTGTCTGTTTTAAAGCCAGGAAGAAACTTCCATACGCTTCAGGAGAAGGAGGCGTCTCTGAATGTGCCAAAATAGCTTAAATAAAATTGCTCAAAGCTTGCTGCAAGATATTACCTTGCAGCACGTAGAGACTCAGCCTTGAACTGGTGTCCCTATGCTTGATGTAAAATAGTGGGAAAAAACCCAAACTGGCCAAACCAAACTGTCAATATCTTTAACCAAACCAGCAATATCTGTTTCCTCAGACTACCTGTTGGGCTTTTTTTGACAGCCAGATAAATGCTGGACACAAAAAATAACCTGGATAACCTATTGTTATTATTGCACCTACTTTAACCATTTTGTTTTGTCCTATTTTATGCTGAATTAAGACAATAGAGTCTGGTATAAGATTCTATAGGCAAATGAAGTGGCTTCAACACAGCACAGTCTTACAACAAACTCCCAAGAAAATAAGAAATCCTTCATTGATTCCCTTTGTACAAAAAAATTGCCGACTTTGTCTACACAGTAGAAACTGAAGAGGCAAAGTTTGTAACCTTATATAAATGCACATACATATATAGATATATATGTACAGATGTCCATACTCGATACACAGAAACACAAACAAACGTATATATGCATATATAAATATATATATATGTATACATACGTACGAAAAACGCGCCTGTTTAGTTTGCATCGTTCGGGGAAAGAACATCATCCCGAGTTAGGTAAAAAATCTTCTGGCCATGAAGTCACTCGATCCGACTGGGAGTTCAGGAGGGCTGGCATGGGCCGGGCCTCGGCAGTTCAGCCGTAGAGCTTCTCAGTCTTTAAAACCACGCTCTCCATGTCATGGTAGCCCTTCCCGTTGAGGTGCTCGCTGGTGCAGTCGTGGTTGTAGCTGTAGCCCGGCACGTCGCTGATGGTGGACACGGTGTAGGACGCCGTGCGCATGGCGTCCGAGTGGCTGAAGCTGTGCTCGAACTGGATTTTGTACTGGTTCCAGTGTCTCCGCAAAACGGCCTGGACCTGTGGCAGAAGGCAGGAAGAGATTCATGTAAACTGGGCTTCGTTCTGTGCTACGTGAGGGCCGCGATAAAGGTGTCTCGTCGCATTAGACGGCACGGCTCGGTAATACCCACACGTCACTTGTCGCTTGAGGGGCAATATGAGTAATGTTGCCTCAGGGTTTTTTTGATTTTTTGTTTTTTTTTTAAATTTTTATAGGTTTTAGAATAGTTCATAGAATCACAGAATCAGCTGGGTTGGAAGGGACCTCTGAGATCATCAAGTCCAACCCTTGATTCACTACAGTTGCGGTTGCTAGACCATGGCACTGATGCCACATCCAGTCTCATCTTAAAAAACTCCAGGGATGGAGAATCCACCACTTCCCTGGGCAGCCCATTCCAATGGCTGAGCACCCTCTCTGGAAAGAAATTCTTTCTAATATCTAACCTAAACCTCCTCTGGCACAGCTTAAGACCGAGCCCTCTTGTCTTGCTGATCATTGCCTGGGAAAAGAGACCAACCCCCACCTGGCTCCCGCCTCCTGTCAGGGAGTTGTAGAGAGTCAGGAGGTCTCCCCTGAGCAACCTCTTCTCTAGGTTGAACAGCCCCAGCTCCCTCAGCCTCTCCTCATAGGACCTGTGCTTGAGTCCCTTCCCCAGCCTTGTTGCTCTCCTCTGGACCTGCTCCAGGACCTCAATGTCTTTCCTGAGCTGAGGGCCCAGAACTGGACACAGCACTCCAGGGGTGGCCTCACCAGTGCTGAGTCCAGGGGAAGAATCACTTCCCTGGCCCTGTTGGCCACACTGTTCCTGATCCAGGCCAGGATCCATTGGCCTTCTTGGCTACCTGGGCACACTCTGGCTCCTGTTCAGCTTCCTGTCAATCCAAAGTCCCAGGTCCCTCTCTGCCATACCCTTTAGCATGGTAGTTACACATATCCAACACTATTAGCCCATTTCACATCAATTCCCCCTAAATTCCAGTATCATATTTAGTCTCTTTTTCAAGGTAGGCCTTCATTCTGTTTAAGAACATCTGCACCCTGGCCTGGACAATGAGATATCACCCAGGACTTTGGGAAGCCTCCAAGGACTGTATGTGCTCCGAAGAAGATGAAGATGAGGAAGAGGGGGTCCTAAAATTCCCCCAGACTCAATTCCCGAGGGGCAGAACGGGGCAAAGGCCGGTGGGTGGACGAACAGGGATTGGATGGACATCATTATAAAAACTATTGCACCTGGGTCAGGGGATGTGTGTGGTTTGTATTCTCAGAGTCTGAGAGGCTTCATTAAGACCTTCCCTTATGTTACCTCCTACTTAAATTGCCCTGGAGTTTTTTCTCCCTGGATTTTTAGGCAACAGTAAGCATTATTTTTCAGCAAATTTGGTGTGAAATAATGACATTTTACAATTGCAATGTGCCAGTTGCTCAGAAGAAGCACAGGTTACGGGAGGAACAGCAGCAACACAATTTTCTGCTTAATCCCTTGTCAACTCCCGTCCAGTGTGGACAGATCAGATTCAGAGGTGAAAAAGGTAATTTGTGTTCACCCTTAAGTTCAAAAGGCCACATCTTCAGCACCTGTACATTCATTTACTCTCAACAAACCATAATTTACATTTGCTATGGTTCTGACACAAGCAAGTCTTTCCTAATTTCTGAACATACCTTAAGCCCATGACTAGAAGGACAATTTCCCGAACTCCACATTTCTACCAGAGTTAAAAATAAAGCTGGTAAAATAGCTGAAGGGCCCAGCTGGTTTACGTGTCTCCACTGAAAGGATACGATGTTTTGTCATAACCTTCCTCCCCTGCAATCTGGTTAAACACCTGGGCATACTGGGGGGATGAAGTGTCACATTCATGCAGTTCGCACGGAATTAGGCTTTCAGTGAAGATGCCAAGTGAGGAATGCCAAGAATGGCGATGGTTGTTGCTTTTTCAAGAGTTTTTTTATGTTTAAAAATCCCACAGATCATGAATATTTAATTTCCTCTTCAGCCAAAATTTGTACAGAAAATATTCCTGCATTGACTGGCCAGGCTGTGACTCAGGAAATACTGGGGAGCACTGATACCTCCATGTATTCAGCAGTGACTCCCCAAATCACAGGCACCATTCAAAAACACGACCTTCATTTCACTTTTTTACATACAAAAGAACTAACCAGTGAACAGTGAGTCCCCCAGTTAACTGTTTATATTGTGGATAAGTATTTTTAGGATTTTCCATATGTCTTCAGGGTTTCTTTTGTGTCTGCTTCTAATTTCCCTCACACAATGGCTTCTTTTGTCTAATTTTACTCTGGCTTTAATTATGAAAATTAAGAATAAATAGAAGAAAAGGGATGTAGTTTTTAGACTTCCTGCAGTCTGGTATCAGAAACCACTGTTTAAAGGAAAACTTCATATTTCCCAAAACCTTTACAAAGAAGATGTCAAAGGGTAAGGAAAGAAGCATCAACTGATTAACATAAGAAATTAGCATTTTAGGGCAAAGGAGATGCTCTCTTACCGTTCGTAAAACCTTTCTAATCCACTCTAAACATCTAAGCACAAATCTCCAAATCTTTGGAGAAAAATCAAGTATCTCAATACTTCTGAGTACCAGATCTTACTGCTTTTCATACCAAAATATCAGAGTCTAAAGGCAGAGTTTGTGTTTCAGCACAGGAAGTTTTGATTAATTAATATATGCATTACACAGCAATATAGACACTTTTCTGTAATCTGTCCTAAAGCCAAGAGAAGAAGCATATTCAAAATTCCATCTTTTCCAAGAAGGAAGCTTCCAATTTAGTTTGAAATCCTATCAATGAATCTGTGCCTATCACTAAGCTATGTTCTATTTGTTCTCCTCCCCACAGTCAATGACCTCAATAAGATTATTTCTGGCATTCTTCATGAGGCCTCTCTGTTACTGCTGAGTCAGGATTTCACCCCTGTCCTGCTCCAGGTCTGTTCTTGTAGGGTGTTAACACCTTTCAGGTTTTTATCACCGTCTTTCAGTCTTCTCTAACCTTCCAATCAACCATTTGTAGGAGAGGATGGGAAAAATCAACGAGACAACTAATTCTCACTAGTAACTCTAACAATATGAGTATCTACTCAGGACCTGAGAATAGAACTTTTACCACTCAGCTTTGAGCAGTTGCACAGAGCTGTAAATGCAGCTCAGGATGGGTAACACTTTGGGACTTTTGTTACAAGAAAGGATATTAAGCAATGCATTTAATGAAAAAAGGTAATGGAATAATGTAATTCTATTTCTCAGTCATTTACAGAGATGTTAGTTCCAGCTGGAATACTCTTGCTTCTGCACCTTATTAGTTGGTAATGGCTCTTTTTGATGACTTTTCATGAAGGGGTGCTTCCAGTCAGCCCTTAACAGCTTGATGTTCAATAGCACAAAAATCAAACAGCTCAGGAGGCAAAAAAAAGGAAAAAAAAAACAAACCAAAAAAAACCCCACCAAAAAAACACAACACAAGCTCATCTATCTCATCTACTATTCAACAGACTGTATAAACCTGTAAACCCAAGACCATGATCTTCATGGCAACATTTCTGCACTCCTGTGAAATGAAAGAAAAAAACCCACAAACCCCACAAACCTAACCTGGATCACATAGGTCATTATTAGCACTGTAATTAATAGCTCAACAGGAATCTTTCTACTGATTTATCAGAGATCTGGGACAAGCCTCTCCTCTGACCACAGCCTGTATCACCCCAGAAGCCTCTCTAGGCCATCTCAGACTGGAAAACATGATGAGGTAGTTGGGAAGCATCCTGCTCTGTGGGATGCAGAATGTGAGTGTCCTTAGGGAAGCCCTGCCAGGGCAGATCAAGATGAAGGGCTTGCACGTACTCCCTTGTCTGTAGGAGTCTTGTGACAAACATCTGCAGTGCCTGTTAGAGCTGGATTGGACAGGCCACCCCTGGCTGGACTGCTCAGAAAGCTGGAGAAGTTCCTTGGCTACGGTCAGCAGGACATACCAGCTATTTTTCTTATATTTCTTGGTTTATTTTCACTGAACTTCTCTGCTAGCAGATCACATTTATTTACTTCTTGGCCAGAGGTGTCTGCTTGAACATGATTTGGATCCTGATATTTGGTACAGAAGACACTGAAATGTACAGTAACAGTTGGGAAATGCTAAGATGTAGACAGAAAGAAATTGGTGCTTTTAGCATTTTTAATTGCTAAAAAACCCACTAGAAAATCTTTGCCCCACTGTCACTTCAAGTGTCGACTCCAACATCAGCATCCACCTTTAAACCATTCACCTCTAAAGCACAGAGGTGCTGCAGAGGAGCACTAACACCACTCCCTGATGCCTCTAATTATGCAGAGGCTCTAATGAGGTGTGGCTGTGACAGGTGACACCAGCCAAGCCAAAGTTCCTGGCTCAGTTCAGGCATTGGTGTGACAGCAAAGGGACTGTGATGGACACGGAACACAAGTGTGCCTGGAGGCTTTCCTGCCACGGGCACAATCCTTTAGTACTCAAAGGAAACACGACTTTTCTGTGCAGGCATTTTTCTCTACCTACAGGGTTGTTCTCCCCCTGGGTTTCCTTACTGTTTTTAAAGCACTAAGTCCCTTCTTGAACAAGATGTACTGGAAAAGTCCTTGAATCACTGAACCCAAAAGTGGTTTAAAAGGCATACATTTCCACTCTATAGAGAGCAAATACAGACAAGTATGTTTAACTCACAAAGTCAAGTTCTACGGTCTAAAAATTAACTGTCTAAATTAATAAACGTTAAAATGCCTAAATCCTCCTTTTAGCATTACCCTGCCAGCAGAAGTTCAAGCAGTGATTCACCTGTTACCATTTGTAAGTGTTGTGGAAGAGCTCATCTTTTATCACTGATCAGCCCAGGGTGAATTTAGGACACTGAATTAGGGGGTTGACTCAGGTGTGCTTTTCTTACATAGCAGAAGAGAATATGTCAAAAATATGAGTTTGTAACAATGAAATGTTAACACATCCAGGATCGTATTTTAAAATTTCATATTTTAAAATTTCATATTTTAAAATTTCATACTTTAAAATTAATCATAACTTAAAATAAAAAACTGCCTTGGAAGAACCACAAGGATTAAAAGACAGAATCAAGCACTGAACAATGTTGTTGCATAGAAACTGCAGAGATTTCAAGGTTTCCCATCCCTCCTCCCATATTTTGCACTGCAGCAGAACAAACTCTGTTTGATTTTTTCCAAATACCTGTTTTAGAAGGCATTCTGACCTCTACAATCTAGAAGGGAAAGAGTGTGTGAACTTGGGACTTGAACATGAATTTACTTTATGGTAAAATCAGATCAAACCCACTGCCCCACAAGCACTGAACTGTGACAAAGCCCATGCTCATCTGTTCTACCTCTTTGGCAAAAAAATAAAAAAAAAAAATCAGTGATACTCATACATTTGGGGGACACACACACACCGACACAAAAATAAACCTTCAAACCCCATTGCAATCTAATCAGCTTTAGACTTAGGAGGAGAAGGAAGGGCAGTCTGCTGGAATCAATTCTGTTATTCGCCAAATAATTACCTGTAAGTAAATATTACTGTCCAATAGCATTATGTAACCACACTGACACAATTTTACAGCATCTGATAAAAGGAACTAAGGGTTCAGTCACATGGAAACATCTGGTTACTCCCACACATCTGCTTACAGCCATGTGCTGTAACCACACTAAATGCAGAGCAAATGAACAAACAGATGTGTAGGAATAAGTGTAGGATTGTAATTGTTCCTCTGCCAAAACTGCTGGAAAAGTACCACTTAGCCTTTTGGTAGGGTGGTTTTTCTGTTTGTTCGTTTGTTTTGGGGTTGCCAAGATTTTTTTGGAAGTAAGAGCAATATCAACAATTTCATTTATATTTTTTAGCCTTTCTTTCACTTTGACATTGTAATCCTCTCTAAGTGTACTTTCTAGAGCATGGGGCAGGAGGTTCTAAGTGACAGTCACTGTGTGCACTCCAGGGGTACAGGACCTTGACCAGTCAAGATAACAGCAAAGATTATTAACTGTAATGGGATCAATACAATCTATTACTGAAACATGGCACAATCCTCTAATGTAAGAATAAAGAAGTTTGCCCTTGGAATTGGTGGTTTCTTAGAGGTGCACTTATCCCACACAAATTCCTGACCCAAGCACACCAACCTGCTGAGGTCTGATTTTTTTGAATGATACTTTTCATCTGTGCTAAAAAACGGTTTTCCAAACCTCAGTCTAGAATTTTCCCAGAGAGACATCATAACAGAGTCACAGAATCATGGAATGGTTTGGGTTGGAAGGGACCTTAAAGATCATGTTCTTCCAAGCCCCTGCCATGGGATACAACCATACCCAAACCCAGTGTGCTCTATTCCTGCTACAGAAGGACCAGTGATTCTCCAAGATAACATCCTATACAGCTTCTAACACAGACAAATATGCCTTCTGAGTACTGAACTGCATTTTACTTTTATGATATTTATTGAGAATTTATATCAAAGTGACAAGTGTCTTCAGTTTCTTATATATTTAAGAAAAATGTACATTGCTCAGCACCGAAGAGTCAGTCCCAATGCATTTAATGATGTGCCATGAATGATGGCACAGTCCTTCCCAAGCTCTGCTCTTGGCATGCTGATGCTTTGTTTCCTTTTTTTTGAGTTCGAAAAATTTAGACATAAAATAATGAAAAAAAAATTGCCATCTCAGTGGCTGAAACAAAACCATGTAAAATGGAAAATTATTAAAAATACACTAAAAGAAGTTGTTACCTACCTCGCCATTAAAGAAGCAGAAAATCGTAGCCACCAGTAGACCCTGTAAAATAAAAATAAAGGTTCTGTTTTATTACGCATACCTATGGGATATTTCATGTGTGAGATAATTTCAGATAAAATTCAGATGTAGTCAGCAAAGACAAATCTAAATGTGGTGGTTTATTTCTGAAAATATGGGACCAGTTACCTACCATGACGTATCTTTAGGAATTTCCTCGAGGAAATTAATATTCGGTATGATGAGAAAATCAAAGTATTTTATAGGAATATCGCATTAAGGCCTTAAAAATTAAAACAACATGAACGTTTCTCCTTTATTTGCTTCGCATGCCAAGTGCTCCCTGGCTCAGGGGGTTGAGAGCCCTGTAACTCTCCCTACCTGGTAGTGCATGAGGATGTGCATCACGTAGTCATACACCTCCTCGGCGATCCGGCCCTCTGGTCGCCATGGAAACAGCACAAATTCGATGCCAAGGAGCGGAACAAGAATCAGGGTGGCTCTCACTGCTTTCATGTACAGGTTGGATTCGGCCTTGTGGGTGTCTTTGAGCTTGGTGATGAGGACACGAACGATGTTTAGCAGGAAGAAAAGGTTTACCTGTCGGAAAAGGAAATGGCACTGAGGGCAGTCTGAAAAATAAGCCCACGCACACTGATCTGGGAGACTAAAAACCAGACAAAAAACTCATACTGTATGATTGTGATTGTGCAAGAAACAGCAGTTGAACCTCTTTAAATCTCAGTCACCTTTTAAGTAACTAAGATGTGGCTCTACCGGTATCCACATCCGTTCCTCTAATTTACTAAACAAGTGTGCATCCAGATACCTACTGTCTATCAGTCCTAACAATCTACACATGTTTCTCTCTGGTCTCCCAGTAGCAGTGAAGGATTAGGGGTATTTTTGAATAATTGTTTCTTTTCAAGTTGGTCAAGAAAGAGGACGACACTCTTCCCTCCTTGCATTTAAACACGGTTCTTCAAAAAGCTACTTTCTATTTTTCAAATGTGGACTTGGCAAAATTATAGAAAAGAAAAAAATCAGAATGAAAAAATAAAATAAGTAAAAGACCAAATGCTGCTACAAGGAAGTGTGTATACTCCTCTAGACAAACAGGGGATTTAACATTCTCACAGTGGCCAGTGGTTGGATTTTTTATTCATTCAGCAGAACTTGCAAATGTGGCAAGCACTGAGATGGTGCCCTAAATATTCTCATGCACTACAGATTCTTAGATTATTTCCATAGCTAGTAAGGCTTTTCTTGTTAGAAGTGGTGACCAAAATAATAATCCCAAACTGAAATCACAGTTGTTCAGAGTAGATCTTTCAACATGTGAGTATTCACTGTAAGCAGCCACAAAACTAATACACACACGTACCTATATATGTATGTACACAGGCACACACAGAGCCAAAGGATGTGACTAGCCAGAGCAACAGCAGCAACAAGGGATGCTGACACTCAACTTTCACCTCCTGTGCAGTGCTGGCAGCCCCTGAGAGAAGCTGCAGCTGGAAGAGACCTGGAGAGCTCAGCCCAAGGGCACCGAGGCAGGACAGTGCTGCTTCAGGGACCCACTGCGGAAGGGAGAGACACAGAACCCAGTCCTATCTCAGCTTCCTGATAACTCTCTGTCCTTGTCTACAATAGAGACAAAGGGGAGGGAGGGAGGAAGAAGGGAGCAGACAGCCAGACAACTCCCTCCTAAACAGCCTCGGAATTCCTGGTCTAGGAGGAGGTCTCTGTCTTGCTGTAGGACAAATGCAAGCAGGGAAGCTTTTTCAGACCACATGTGCAATGATGCCTCCACAGCTCCAGCAGAATTCTTTATGTCAGATCAGGTTTTCAGAATAAACAGCTGTGTACTGTTATAGCAACATGGCCCTTGACAGATATGGGATGTTATTTATATTCTACTTGCATGCTATTTAAATCATTTTATCAGGAAATTGTTTTACATAGGAAACTACTGCATGAATTTCTCCTGGAAGCCTCCAGCTACCTTTAAGCTTTGTTTACACAACCAAGGTCTTCTGATTCTTTCTCAAGGGATTTATTTAGATTTTATGTAGCCCATCATCCCCATCCAACTTCCTATAGTACACACAGACAATAAGTCCTTCCTCCATTTCTAAATTTAATCCTTCTCAAATCTGCTTGTTCAACATCAACATGTATCAAACACTGAGTTTTCAGCCCCCTCGAGTTTTTGTAGCACGGCCAATTCCTCTAACACTGTCTTTGAATGCTAACTGAAGATGAAAGTTGCAGCAGCCAGGCATGAAACACCACTCAACAAGCTCTTTCTTTTACAACGTGGAATTTTTCTGTTTGCTTCACTTACCCACCAAACCCAAAAAACACAAAATTAAACATGCAGAGTTTGCAAATAGCTAAGAGGGCAAACAGAAAGCTGGATGAGGCAAAGCAGAGAACAGAGCTGAGAGCTGTCACTCACTGACACTCTGAGTGTCAGTAGAAGTATGCAGTATTTTTGATGTTTAGCTCTTCTGTCACAAAATAGAGTGAGATTGGGATGAACTGAATTCCTAATTGAAGTGATGAAAACAGGTCCTGATTTCAGCAAGGCAGCGAGTAGATTTTTACACTTAAGCAAAAGTAGGCCAGTGGAACTACTGGCAAGCATATGATCATCAAATTGACTGTGATGGTTTGGAAAAGCCCAAAGGAGCCCTGTAGTGCTGGCTGCAGTGTGAGCACAGAGCAGCACAGCGTCAGCTCTGCCGTGTCCTGAAAACTGAACCGGGCAAGTGAACAAAAATGGAAACAAAGGTAGAGAAGGCAATCCAAGCTACAAAATTGTTGGTCCCTATATTGGAGATTTAGTAGCATTTAGATTCTGCCTTTGAGAGTGGCTGTGAACTTAGCTGAGCTTTTAGGTGCTGCAGTTCTTGAATTAAACTCTCCCCATCTCCCAGATATTTCTACTTCTCTCCATGTTGAGTTTGCATTAAGCAGCATGGCAATCCTTATTAGCACAGAGGTTTAAATTCTGTTTAAATTCCTCCTTAGCTTGATATAAACAGACCATGCTCAGCTCAAGGCACTGAGATAATGGCTGGTGGCCACTGCTGGGCTTCAATGCAGTTCTGCAGCTTCAGATCCTGACTTGCTTGGGCACAACACCTGTATGTGCTCATGAAGACATGTCTTACAGCTGGTCTGGGGACATTCCCAAGGCCAGGTATATGAGTGCTGAGCATTAAACTTCTAAACTCCTAAGCCTTGCACTGTGTCCAGCTTAGAGTCATTAAATACAAGGACATTAAAAACAAAGCTTGGACCTCCTGAACTGCCTTCTAGCACACGTTCACTCAGAACTTGCTCAAAGAACTTGCATCTCTAAAAGCCTGTCCGACTAAGACACCAATGCATAACATTATTATTGGGAGAAATAAACATCCCTGTAGCATTATTTATACAAATAATGGCATAAATAAATAAAAGACTCTTTCAGTGGCATCAGTGCAAATGAAATTGCTTGTGCATTGGCACATCTGAAGTCTCTACACTGAAATCACTCCTGCTTTCACTAAAATGCAAACCCATTCCTTTTCATACCCCCCCCCCTCAATTTTGGTCAATATTTGTCTAGCATGAAAACTAACATCACCCTCTACTGTTTTGTTCCCACACTGCTCCTTTAATTGTGGTTGCTTGGGCAAAGAGTTGTAATTTAACGGTCAACTGAAGAGAATTCCAATCAAAGTGCAACCTATGTCTGCTCCCATTTCCTGTTTCTTTGGCAGGGATCTGACCACAGTTATGTAATAGCAGGGACCATAAAAGCAGCGTTGTTGTTAACTTTCTGTAACTGTAGGATTTTCAGCGATGTGCAGGAGTTAAATTCCCATTGGCTTCTGCCAATTCTCCCTGGCACCCACTTGACAGTCCCCTCCATGTTCTTTGAGATCTTACTCCTGAAAATAGAAACAGTGTCTTCTGCCTCGTTATCTAATTTGCAGTTTAATATTGTTGCTTAAATGTCTACTAAAGCAGGTCATGCTTAGTAAAGTGTGGAAATTGTATCTGGCAAGCAAGCTACTTAAGCAAATGAGGGTTCTGTTCACAAAGCCTAAACACATGCATTTAATCTAACATCTTTATCCCTGCCTTGTCTTTTCTGAATTGACATACTACATTTTTTTGTTTCCAGAAAGGAAAGCAACTCCTTTAAAGTACTTTCACATCACGGGCAAGATGTGCAGTTGTGTTCAGTCTCTGTTATTCCTACATGATTTTCAAACAAATTTACTGACTGCACCGAGGCAAGAAAAATACAAGAGAAACACCTTTGGTCAGCTCATTAAAAATATAAGAATATCAAAGGTGTACATAATTGTAAATTGCAAAGAGAATGGACAAAGACACTGCCCAAACCAACTGCACAGAGACAATTATTATGCCCCCAGTAAAATCAAAGAACATTCCTAGTGTTGCCTTGAACGGAAAGAAGACTTGATCCTTTGGGACAGATCCAGTGCATTTGAAGCCTGTAGGATTCTGGCCACTTGCAGTGTGATTTTGTGGAGGCCACTGCTTGGAAGGATAAAATGATCTTTCATCTTAAAATGAGGTCACTGCATGGAAAATTAGTACAGTCTTATAGCTTTTACACATTTTTTTACGTTGTTATTTAAAGCAATTCTGACTAATTATTCTGACTAATACAAATTACAGTTCAGCTTTGAAGAGCTTTACTTAAGTGGTATATCTATGAAGAGACACCTGAACAATACAAGTGACAAGCCACAAAAACCCCCCTATACCTTTCTGTGAAAACAAGGTTTCATCTTTTGTTGGAATAAAAAAAATTGAAAGGATTCAGAACTGGGTTTAAGTTTACAGATCAGAGCACAGCAGATTAGTTAGTGTCCTTACATGAAGATACATGGCAGACCTGACTGGCAGGACAAGAGATTATCAGCAATAATTCACACCCCAAGGGCCAGAGATCTCAGTAATGTCATGGGGATTGCCTCTGACTTCCCATGCAGAGGGTCTCAGGTGTGTCATGGTATCATCACAGCCTTCAAAATGCAGGTTCATTAGTTAATTTTACTGTGAATGAAAAAGGGAGTCAGAAGAACCACGGGATTTACACAATGGCCTTCTGAGAGAACTCTCTCTGCACAGAATGCTCTCTACAAATATTCATTAACAATTCAATGTAAGAGGAAGCTCACGTAGATCAGATCAGGAAATTGTTTTCAAAAGTTACTTAAGGCTTTAATTCTTCATGAAATCTCCTTGAATGAACTGAAAAGCTGTGATAAAATCAGCAGACATGTACACAGTAGTTTTGCCAGATCAGCTTGAAGTTTCTGTTACAATAAAATAAATGACTGTCATACACAGTCCGTGGCTAATTCCAGTCACATACAGAATGTCTCCATGCTGCAGCATTCCTTGCATTATGCATCCATGGACATTAATTACATGGATAGCTGTGTAAGTAGGCACCTATTTCTAAGAAGCAACAATCTACTGACTGAATTTCACAGGTTAAATCCAGTCCTAGTATAACTGAAGCACAACATTGATTTTTATGCGGTAACGTCCTCAGTGGCAAACATTTAACAGAGCTGGCATTGACTTGGAGTGTGAGACAGAGCTCTGCACTCCAAGGGTTCACGAGGGCCACAGAAGCAGAGGAGCTGCAATACCCCAGTGGCCAGAGCACACATTGCCAGATTAGTGCCAGAACAGGGGCAGTCACAGGCACCTGCAGAACTATCTGCACTGGTTCTCTCCCAGGGACCTGTTCTAATTTCTTTCCATCCCGTATTCCCACGCACAGCCAGGCCTGGCTTTCAAGAGCCCTCCTCTTCCTGAACCTCAGGGAGCTCCAGTCCAGGAGCTGTTTGGCCACAGCACAGTGACACAAAGAGTAGGCTCAGCCTGGCAATCACTCTGGGCACAAGAAAGCATTCTCAGTTAAAGGAAGGATTTGAAAGTGCCCTCCAGTACTCCAGGTAATATTGAGTCCTTCCTAGTCAGCAGCATTTAAGTGGAATGATAATCAACGTTGCAAAACCTCAGTTTCTTTGAAGACCAGAGGTACAGCTCCTTGACAGGGCCAAGATTTCTTGGATCTTCTGTGTCTAAGGCACCTACTGGGTTAAATGGGAGACCCACGAAAGACAGTGGCCTCTAAATGTTGGCTTCAGGCTCTTACCAACTTCCCAAGCCCATCAAGAGCAGCCAGAAAACAAATAGGAAAAAAACCAAAATATCATCCGAAAAATGCTTACCAGCAGAGCAGCACAAATAGGGCCGTGGATGATGTACAGCAGATGAGTATCAGAGCTGATCCAACAACTAGAGAAAACAAACAGGAAAAGAAAAAAAAAAGAGTTGGCATTATTATCTTTGTATTCCTTTCCTTTTTTTCCCTCCTCTTTAAAGAAACTATAAATGTTTTGCAAAGCAAGTTGAAATGCTACTTACTTGTCATTATAATATAATGTTCTAGCAACAGCATGTATGCAGGCAGGGATCAATGGGAAACCTGGGAAGAAAAAACAATATTTTCTTCATGAGAAAACCTGGTTTATAACTAAGTAAACTTGGGTATCTTGCAGGAAACTTCTGTATTTTTACCTAATCCAAACTATATACCTGCAGAGCAAATAAACTAACAGGGAGCAATTTAGTTTTCCTTTTCTTAGATTTCTTTCTGAGGAGTGTGCGAAACCTTATTCCCATTGACTTGACAGAAAATCCATACCAACACACAGAAAGAAAAAGCAAATCAGATTATAACTTTTTAGAATGCAACAATTGACCTTCATTAGCACAGATTCTTTTCAGGTTGCAGTCTGCAATAATGCCAAATAGGCAGGTAATATTAAAATGGTAATTGTGTATATGATCACAGTTTTAACAGTATGGTTAGCAATGTTGGTCATACCTCACTGGTGTGAGGACAAGTCACGAATATCTTGCTGGGTATTCAAAAAAGAAATTTGAGATTAGGCTCAGGGAATCAGGCTGAATTAAAAAATTTAAAATCAGTTATCTAATAAATAAAATCGACGCTGTGGTGGTACCTCATCTTCAGAAACTGCTGAGCACCTGTGAGCCCTCAGCCATGGCTGCAGCAGGGCAGCAGTGACCCAGGGACCGAGTCATGTTGTAGCTGAGTGTGCCAATGCACCGAGGATGAGGAGAGAGCCCTCACTTTGTGAATGAGCTGTTGTGCACTGTCTGAAGTGACCAGGTCTGGCCTGTTGGTTTTGATACCGATGCCTCTTGAGATCTTCGGCTACAGCTGTCCTGTGTTTGCTCAGTGAACAATACAGGTCAAATGGAACTGCTGGAAAAATAAATCTTTGGCCATCCCTAGCTCAGTTCTGACCCTCCACCCTAGACATGGTGAGACTTCTCTGAAAACAAACATTCATTCCTGAATAAACATCTTCGAGATGAGGAACAATGAATAATTACTTCTTAATGTCTTTTTTATAATAGGAGACTATTTTCTCTATACAAAGGAGGAGTCACTTCCTGACTCCAGAAATGCATTATCTCTCTTTTAAGCAAAGACAGAAGTACATACAACTTCCTACTTAATATCTCTGAGCTTGTTAAAACACCCCAGACAAAGAGCAGGGGTGTGGCACCCTCATTCAAAGCTTTCAGCTCAGAGGAGCAAAGGTACAGATGTTCAAAGGAGGAAGAGACTGCAGTGGTCTGAAAATAGAGAATGAGAAATCACATACCCCAGCCAAGAAGGTAATACCACATCAAGTGCTGTTTCTCAGCAAAAACAGCCACCACGATAAGAGTGTGCAGGTAAATGCCTTCACACAGCATCCAAAAGTAGTTGCAACCCATCAGGTACAGGTAGATGAACTGTGACACTTTGCAACTAATCTGTAGGAGGAGGGAAAAAAAAAAAAGGCAGAGTATAATATAAATTTTTAATTTGCAAAAAATCTCAGAGCTTTATTTGCCAAGTGGAAAGAGTCCAATGTTAATATTTATTCTGTTTCTCACTAAAATTACATATTTGTTTACTTTTTAAAATATAATTTTTGTGGAATTACAATTCCATACTTTATGATGACAGAAAACTTTATAACTGAGTCTGTTTTTCAGCTATTGACACAAGAGGACCTTGACATCCTCAAGCACAGCAGAAAGCTGTAATGATATTTTTCCCTATTGCAAACCTTGCCACACTTGACCATTCCAAATCCTTAAATTGTCTGATGATAACCACACAAGAAAATGTATTTGATGTGGGTAATCCCCTCTCAGTCTTACCAATCACAACATATAACCACTCCAGAGAACAATTTATGGTTTTAGGACGCTTACAAGACTTGCAATTTTAACCCACTCATAACTGCACTTTGGTCCCATTGCAGGTTCTGAAGGAACCTGGCATTTATTTGTATTTAGCACCCTTCAAAATATATTCTACAATTCAAATGTTATAAAACAATTTACTGTGAAGTCTAAAATGTGAGGTTGTGAAAAAGCAGCAACAGTTAACTTGTAGATTTGGTCACAGCACATTCTTTTTTTCCTCCTTCTGAAATTGCTGTCTGATTGTTCTATTTTTGGCACTTGGATTAAAAAAAAACCCAAAATCAATATTGTTATACCATTTTCTGCTACCTAACTCACTTGATGATGATTATTAACTGCTATCTCAAGTATGTTTTCCACTACATTGATGACAGCTTCCACAGGACAAAGAGAAAAATCATCCTTTTACTTGATTCAGCTTCTGGAGTTTTGCCCTAACTTTCACAGAATTTAAATCTTTCTTCCAGCTCTAAATAAAAACAAAACCAGAGCTAGGGATTTGTTTGTTTCTGTATTTCATCTTCAGGCTTTCCTGTTGCTATAGCTCCTAGACTTTTGGGAGAGGCTACTGATTCACACTCACCCCGGTATTATCAGGAAATGAAAGTCAGAGAAATCAGACCCAAAGGGAAGGTTCTGGTTGGATTTTTTTTTTTTTTATTTTGCTTTTTACTTTTGGTATATAAGGGTCATCTTTAACTTGGCCATCTTCAGTTGAAATGAAAACAACTGAATTTTTTTTGGGCGAAAGGAGGTACAGCCATCGGAAGGCAGCTGACAGATCCAAAATACCTTGCAAAGCATTTTTTTACTGCCCTTCCTTGGTGAATTCAGCTGCCAGCCTCACGGACATCATCCAGAACAGGCTCCTCTCCTGCAGTTGTTTCAGTGCAAAAGCAGTTCTGTGGAGCCAGGAAGAGGAGTTCAGTTTCCTGAGCTTCTCAGAGCATCGTTACTGTTTCACAACCTCGAATGTGAAGAGCCCAAATCTCTGTGAGACATCTGTTGTCCCACATCACACAGACACAGAACGTTTGCACCTCATCACAGGCAACTGCTCAGGTCTCATCTCTCCTGTGCTGCTGGAATTATTCCCGTGCAGATAAGAGGTGCCAAATACACTTTCACTTACTGGATTCGTGGCAACCAACTCCTGGTTGTTGGCAACCGCCGTCAGCGAAATTATTGTTACAACAGAGTTGCAAACAAAGGAGAAAAACAGATTTTTGTGCAGGGTAATCCTTTGGCAACTCAAGCTCCTAGAAAAGGGAAACAAGAAGAGATGAGCACGTGGGAGGACAGTTGTGTGTACTTGGGGACAACTTGGACATTTTGAAATGCTAGAGAGCTCTTTATTTCACTGACAGGTCTTGCATCTACCCTTCAGGCTCAGACCAAGTGTAATACAACGATGTGAAAGGTACCACCTTTCCCTAAACACCAACAAGAGGAAAGCAAGTACATTTAGTTCCGTTATGTTTACAGGGGAGGACCTGCTTTATAGTGGCCAGCTAAAAAAAATCTGAATACTGATAATATAACAATTTTCAGAAGATTTACACCTTTTTTTTCGTTAGTACCTGAAGAATTTCCCAATTACCTATCACACCTGAGTGTGAAGAAGTTGTCTTACCCTATATTTCCATTTACCCAAACCTGTTAAATTTTTTGAGGATAATTCCCTTTTACTCATATTCTTGTAATTTTTTCTTCCCTAATCCTATAGCTAGAGAAATAGCCAAATAAATAAAATAACACAAATCTCATCATGACTTTTGTGTATAACTAAGTTATAGACAGTACACAAGATACAATTATAAAATTCCTATATAACTGCATTTGATTGTGTTAATTTTCAAGGTTTGCTTTTAAACTTGCAGTAAAATTAAAGAGAAAATATCTTTGGAAAGGCTTTTTTTTTTTTTTTAATCAGAGGTTCAATAGCATTAAAGAATACTAGAAATCAAGCAGGCTTGCAGCAAATTTCTTTTTCTCTGCCACTACAGAGGAAGCAGGTCTAAGTTAGTGCTATTCCAAGAGGCATGACTGCTTCCCATTCAAGGTTTTCCAATTAAAATCAGCTTTACAGGCAACCCCAAAAGAAGACAAAAAGCTTTAACTGTTAATCCTTAAAATCCCCAAAAGAAGCAAGTAACATCCATTTTGTTATGAGAGCAGACGATGGGTAAAAACGATCTCTTTAATCAGAAATACATTGACAAGGTCAGCAGGGGACAAGGCTGAACTGTCACACAAGCAGGGGAAAAATAAAAATCAAGTTTTTTAGCCTTTTCAAAGAGCATGTCTGGAAGAAAAGATAAAGTAGGGACGTCAGTGATTCATTTGTAATTGGGGAGGGTAGGAGGGAGAAGATCTTTATGTTTTAACAGAAAAACGCAGATATGGAATAGTCACAAAGGCTGGAGGAGTCTATGGAAAACCGCTGAGAATGTGACATAAAATACATTTAAGGGATAAAATATGAAAAAGATTTCATTTTAGTCTTTTGTTTTAATGCCCCCAAATGCATAAACTTAGACTGTCGTAATAAGGGGTTTTTTTATGTTGTTTGAAAATGTATATTTATATTTTTTTCTCCTGTACGGTTTATACACGAAAAGGGAGACAATGGTAGATTCCAGTGGAGGGCCTCGTGTAAACATGTCCTGGAGAACTCTGGAATTCTGTCTGCTTATTGTTACAGGACTCAAGGCACAGGCAAGGAAGAGCACGTACAGCTAATGGGGCCATCTCTGGGGTCATCCAGCAGCTGTTCCTGTTGAATATTCAAACACACCCATCCACACCCACCTCCACCCAGGCATAAAAGGATTGAAAGGATCACCGGACATGAAATAAGAAAGCAAGACTGATGACATTTAAAAACTGAGACTGCTCTTGGTAATAAAAGGATTTTTCCTAAGCCTCCCCACCCTCCCTCTTCTGTTATCCTTCCTATAGTACTTTTTCTGGCTGTTTTTCTTAACGATGTAATACCCTTTAATCACTTGATTCTTGTATTTATGATCTAAGGATGTTTGAATGACCAACCCCAGGATTAAACCATGTATAGTAAAATAAAAACAGACCTCCTGCTAAATTACCTATTTCTCTTCCTATTTTGAGTCCTGCATGACTTGGACATTAGGAGAAAATTAATTTCTCCAATAATATTTCCCCAAAAGAAAAACAGTGACAATTTCAAAAGCCCCTAAATGGGTTTGAGATCTAAGTTTTTAAGGTATTCCAGTACTGCAAAATTCAACCAGTGAGATCCACATATGCACTGAAGGGGAATTATCCATTTAGGTGAAACTAAAGTGACTTAGGAACCTCCTGTCTCCCTAACAATCTATCAATCAGTGGTTTGCCTACTCTTCCTTTAAGCACAGCGTTGTTATCCTCTGTCATGGGATTTGACATGACACTTGGGGCTTTTTTATTTGGGTTGGTGTGGGGGCATCTTTCAAATTGTAGCTCCCTTTTCTCCTAAATCACTGCTTTTTTAAAGTCTTCTCTTGCCCTGTTTCTCTTTCTTTATGAAAACCACAAAACTATTTTAACAGAAGGTTTTTAACAAACACATGTATGATCTAAAGTGTGTAACAGAAAGAGAGAGCAGAGACACTGCAAGAAGTTATTTTTATGTCTCACTGGTGAATTCTCAGAGAAGATCAGAATTCCAAGTTAGTGGCCCATTGGATGCCATTAAACCAAGAACTCCAATGCACTTGGACAAGACAAGTCACAGACTGGACAAGGATTTGCAATGAGACAATTTTCTGAAGAAAAAGAAACCCCAAAATTTCAAATGCAAACAGAAAATACAGAAAAATTTTAATCCTATAGAAGATAACTCAAAACACAAATAGTTGTTATTTGGAAAAAAGAGCCTTTTTTCTCATGGAGAAAAGTGCCAAATTTTTAGTCAAGCCTCAAGATATTGTCATGATCATCAATCCAGCAAAGGTTGTCTGGAAACTGTTAGTCAACTAACAGAATAAATTTTTTGGAAATGACAAAATCAAAGGCACCTTCCACAATAGCAAAAAAAAAAAAAAAAAAAGTCCACCTGTTAAAGCTATGAATAATTACACAAGCTTTAGCTGATACATAATACATCCTGGTATTAATCTAGGTCCTTAAATACCCTCCTGGTACTAAAAATACTTCAGAGGAACTGTACATCCCAAGAGAACAGCTTGCAGAGGACTTTTCTTTAGCTTCCTTTAAATTTTGTAATTTCCTTTTATATCCCAACATGACCACAGCGAAGAAGATGTGGTTTGTGGGTCTGGATTAATTCCACGAGGTTCTCTGAGGAAAGATGATCCTTCTGCCAGAGGGAGGAAGAAAAATCCCTGGATGGTTAGACAAACCTGACATATTATGTCAGATCACCTGTTTTTGCAGTAAGTGCCACAAGTCAAGATAAAATTACCTCGGTTTTCATATTATACTCCAGAATAATCATGCTTGACTGTCTCTGAGATTATAAAATTAAATCCTATTCCAAATTTTTTTGTTCTCCCCTAAGAAATCTGTCAAAGCATTTTCCCCATCGCGTTAGATATTTAGTCTGCTAAACTTTGTGTGACATTCATTGTAACAGCATAGACCTTTTTTATGCAAAATCAAACTTCTTATAAGGATCCAGAGCCATTTCACATGTTGATATTTTGGAAGGAAAGCGAACTTGGAAATGGTAAATGTTGCTCTAAGAGGTCATATGCAAATAAATTCATTAAAAGCCAAATATTCGGGTTTTCCTCATGAAAGGAGAGCAGAAAAAGCTGAAAAGTCATCTTGAATACTGGATTTCATAAAGGGAGGCTACAAAGGCCCTGAGATTAGCTCAGTTGGTTACTAATTACTCCAGAGTTGTGGGTTTGATCCACCATATGGGCCATTCACTTAAGATCCTTGTGGGTCCCTTCAACCCAGGATATTCTGTGATTCTGTGAAGCTGAAACATTCTGGTTTGTTGGGGGATTTGTGGGAGCGTTGTGGAAACCCGGAGAAATAACGCACAGCTAAACTGGAAACACTATTTTCCACCAGATGGGACTAAAACCGATAATTGTTTTTATCAGATATCATCTGCCCCCACCCAATCAGAGTCCACAGCACGAGAAAAGCAGAACCAGTGGCCAGTGTATGTGCTATTCATATTGAAATGTTAGGAGGAAATTAAAGATGGAGTGAGACAGCAGGGCACAGAGGTAAGAAACAGTCAGGGCTGAAGAGCAGATGTGCATTATCCAGTGAGAAAAAAAGGAGGAATGATTAAACTGGAGCCAGCTAACAAGGGGAGCCCACACTGTGCCCTGCAGCAGCTGGCAGAGGGAACAGCTTGTCCCTCCCAGCTCTGCTCATGTGGCATCACTCCTGGTTTTCACCTTTCTGCTAAGCCTCTTGAAAGGCTCTTAAAGAAAAAACAAAGACAAGGAGTCTTTTCACAGGTTAAGAAAAGTAAGTTCACAAAATATGATGTAATAACACTAATTTTAAAAGACATTATATTGTGAGCTGTTGTGACAGTGGTGATACACTGCTCAAAGTTTCTTTCAAGGAAATAATACTGTAATACATAATAACTGTTGATGGATGACATGCCTGTCATACACATAATGGAGTGAATAAAAGAAGGGATTATATTTATTATTCCCACTTCTACCGTAGCTCTTAGCCTTACTTTCCTTACAGTTTGCCATATTTGTGAGTACCCACTTTGGAATGTTACTGTATGTATCACGTGTCATCAGTATTTTGGTTTCCACTTGCTCTTTAGTTTGGCAGATGCTTGGCACGACACAGAATTGTAGAAAATCCTGAGTTGGAAGGAACCCACAAGGACCATTGAGCCCAATTCCTAAAATCCACACTGTAATTTTATCACTAAAATAACCCGAACATCACACCCCCCAAAAACAAACAAACATTTTCCCATGCCCTATTTTCAATATATTCTACAGTTTTTGGTTTGCAGGATTTTAATTTTAGCTTTCTTTTTAATTTTGGCTTTCTTCACCTCCTTGCTCAACCTAATTTCATTTGGATGGCTGGTGGTTGGAAGTATTGAAAGCAGGGTTGTGATATTTGATAAAGGATCTTAAATATACTTACTTAAAGTAAAAGAATATGCCAAGAGAAATCAGAAGTGATGCAATGGAGAGACCGTGTCCAATGATGGCCAAGTAATACAAGTTCAGAGCCGTCTGCAACACAAGAACAAAGCCAAGCACTTGTGATTCATGCAGAGCTATTCTGGATGAAGCACATATTTATACATCATTTCAGCACATAAAATGACTGTAACAGCATAAAAAAAAAGAAAAACGTTTCAGATAATGATAAGACAAGTCCAGAATCCTGCAAAACATCATCTTACTAAACCCCCTGTCTGTAGGAAACACAAATGGTTAATTGGAATCATCACTGGAATGTTCCTTTACCAGTTAAAACACCAGGTTTCTAATGTATCCTGCTATGGGATTTTATGAGTGTTCATATAAATCTGACTATTTAAGCTACTGCACTGGGTGCCTTCCTGTCTGAGGTTTGATTCTTTTAGTAAGACAGCTCCTAAGTAAAACGTGCCCCCCAAAGGAATTTACATTTTTTTTCCCCTGACAGGAGGTTTTTTCCTTATCATTCAAAGATACTTTCTTTAAAGAAAGCCGTGAATATGATATTGGAAATTCAGTTCTCATTCAGCTTGTGAAAAATTAACAACTCAAAACCAGTGAAGGCTGAACAGACTCGTTAAATAAGCCTACAGCCAAATTATAGAATCCTGAAAATCTGGCCAGATAAAAAAAGATTAAAAAGGAACTGGCAAATTAATATTTGCAACAAGTTAATGTTATCATTAATTCTTTTAGTCAATAAATAAATTAAATAATAATTAATAAATTATAATAAAAAATAATAAACCTCTGCTTTCAGTTATGGAATCTGTCTCACAAAATCTCTCTTGTTGCATTAAATGTAAGATTATCATTTGGCAAACCAGGAAATGAAGATTTATAGGTTAAGCTTTATATTCTCACAATAAAGCATAACTATCTGGATTCTGTAGGGAGAATTATAGCATGCATAGAAATGCTCACATACTGCAAACTCCTTGTATCCCTTGAACTTATTATTTCAACTTAAGACAGACTAACAGCTTGTTATATATATGGACTTCTGAAATAATATAAAAAGATTCCAGGTGAAGCTTTAAGTAGATTGTAAGATGACAACCTGTATACGTGACAACCATGTATACATGCTACAAATTTTCAAATTGTCATTACTCCTAAAAATGAGATAACTTCTTTTTTTTAAAAAAAAAAAGAAAAAAGAAGAAACAATGCAAGAGGTATAATTGAAACTTCCATAAAAATTTGCAAGAGAGAAAAAACATACTAAAGTTTGGGCTGCATAAATGACAACAGCCCTTTTATGACAGGTTCCTACCCCACATCACCACTTCATTCAGTGACCAGTTTAGCCAAAGGTGCAGGTTAAGGATTTAGGGGAGTTCTGCACAATTTAGAGCTGTGGTAGAGCAGAGACTGCTGCTGAGGGCAGTAACAGTAAGAGCTGAACAATGCCCAGCAGTCAGATTTATTGTGCAACCTCTCACCCGCCTTCTGAGCAGAGTGAAGAGATAATGCTGCTTAATATAACAACATATTGAATTGTAGCAAGCAGTGAGGTTTTGTTCAGAGCTATTATTCCACTCTAACAATAGCTTCTGATGTGGGACAGAGTTGGAATATGCAGGCAAAACAGCCTGAGGGAAAACACCTCATTATTCATAAAGAAGGACCTTCAGAGATCTGCTCCCGTCTGAATAAAATCCTCGGTTCCCAGCCAAATGTTAGCAAGAATCAGTGAATATAGCAATTCTGCTAATAGAATTAAACTGCCCTTAGTGAACTCAAGGTCTCATGATTTGAGGAAAAGCAATAAAAAACTGTCTTATTATCATCTGTTACCACCTTTTGCTCAATATGGTTTCTAGGTAAATGCCCTAAAGGATTCAACAACAATGATACAGGATGTTAGAATCTCTATTACATGTCAGATTTCTTGATACAATCTGCTGCTATTGAGCCATTTCCCATGAGGCCCAAATTAATTTGCAGACTACCCTGATATGTATTTTAAATTCCTAGTTCTTGGGCATTTACAGTTTCAATTTACTGCTTCTTCCCATGACTGACTGTTTGATAAACATAAAGAATATTAGTGGAAATACAGTTGGGGGAGGCAAAATATGCAATTTTGCCCATTGTATCCTCACATATCACAAAGTAGTTAAAAAAGAGCTCATTTGGAGATAGTTTTTTTCTTTTTCTACATTATCTTGAAGATAAGCTGAAGTATATAAAAATAGCATCTATACATATTCCCATATGTGTGTGTGTGTGTGTGTGTGTGTGTGTGTAGAGTCTATCTTTGATATATAGAAAACAACTCAAAGCATTTTGCTGCCTGACCTTTTTTTGCTGCCTGATAATTTTGGATGCTTGCAAAATTTCATGGAAATAAATTCAAAGTACAAACTTTTTATAAATGCATATAAAAAATAAATATAAATATAAAATATAAAAGAGTATAAATAAACTCTTCTATTCATGTGGGTAGCTTAATATCTCAGAAACCAAAAAAAAAAGGCATTTGGGAGTCAGGCCACGAAGGAAAAGGAGCACAGGGTAAGAGAGACCCTATCTAACAGTTCTCATAATTTAGTTCCCTTTGGTCTTCAAAGATCCTGTGGTGAATCTACTCAATTACAGCTTGCCTATAAAAACAGATAGATTAGGTCTGCTTTTCACACTGGGAAAAAAAAAAAATCTAAACCCCCAACATCTGAACTCTGCTGAAAGATGCCTTGAAGATGTATTAATTAATCCCAAGTAAAAACTCTGGCTGTGCACCTGCTGAAAATCTGTCCCTTCGTTCACTGCATAAACCCACGTTCTCAGCATGGAGATGGACAAACCTCCCACAGCTCTGCTCAGCTTGGACCCTACCTGGAAATTCCAGAGCAAAACACAAAGGTCTGCTCTTACAAGGTACACACTTCACTCACCAGTAGACGACTGTGGATGGCCTAGACAAGTACTACACATTTAAAATACCCACGAACAAAAAATACTATCATGTTATTTAAGCAGTTGAAATCAGCTGTATAAGACAAAGCAGGTAGATTGGGTTGTTCTGAGTCTGTTTTGCACAATTCAGCCTTTTTGTTCAACATCCTTTCTTCTTTTTGTAATCTGGAGCTGCGTCAACTCTGCTGCTGCTCGAGTTTTGACGCTTGTGAAATTTTTTCTTGACACTGGTAACATGCATTTTATTCCTTTCCTACCTTCACTTTTTCGTGTGTGTAGCTGTTACACTGGGTATAGTTTGTCCACGTCCTGTTGCTTTCGGGGTGTCTAAACCAATTCCCATTTGGATCACAGATCTTCGTAACTTTTTCTGCAATCGAAGTCGAGGGAACGAAAAACAAAAGAAGAAAAACGAAAGAAAAACGCAACAGTCAGCACTGAAGTTCTATTTCCTGATGCCAAGTATTTAATAAAGATTGGCAAACAAATGACAGCTTTATTAATATGACTAGAGAGACTTTGCTTGTTACCATGAATTCTGAGAAACTAGAGGCTGTTGCTTTCGCTTGGCAAGAGCAAATGATGATGTGATTTTGCTTAAGAAAACAAATAGATTTTCCTCCTCCAATCCAGTAAGTATCAAAATATATTGAACTAACTGTTAGAGAACTACCAGATGAAGTGACAGGACTATTTAAATGGTTTGTTTAACATCCAAGATCTAAACTGAAGTTTGACATCCTGTAAATTAGGATTGGACAGACAGGAAAACAGCAATAGGAAAACTGCTCAAGAACCAAACTGGAAATTTTCTGGAACCACAATAATTTTTATCATCAAATAGAAAGAGGCATGAGAGGACCCTGGGAAATACAAAATGAGCAGAAAGGGATATGACTATAAATGTGACATTTTTCACATGCTCACAAAGTTTAACCCACAGAAACAGGAAATGATTCAAAGTGGGAGAAATTCTTTGTCGACTTCAACTGCAAAACTGAGGTAAAAGAGTAAGTCCTATTTCTGCTTGTCTGTCAGAGAGAAAAGATTTTCTGAGGGAAAAGCTCATCTCTAAGAGCTAAAAAGTATGATCTCATTTCAGTTCCTACTCCCTAATCTACAGAATTCCTCCAGGACATAGGTCGGAAAAGAAAATAAGTAGCTGTTAGTTTTCTATGCGATAAAAGGAAGATGCAAATATGGGTCTTGAGTTTCTGAAATTCTGGAGCATTAAAGACTTGAGTGGGGCAAATGAGAGACATCAAGCACCCAAACCCTCATTTCATTGAGAAATAAGTTGATGTAGAAGTCAATGCACACTTACCTGATGGGTTGAAATCCTGAAAGTAGTCAGGACAGCGCTGCACTGACACAGTTCCAGCAGCAACATCACTCCAGCACAACCAGCCATCCCATGTCCTGTTACAGTAGGGACCTGCAAACAAGTAGAGACCTGGTAATAAAATAACAACCCTTCTTTCATAATGGTCTTCTGAAAGTAGAGACTGGATAATGCGAGTTTGCAGCAGTGAGAAAAAAAAAAAAACAAAAAAATGAAACAGAAAAATAAGATTTAACAGTAGTTGATTAAAACTCCACTTAATAGAGGTAGTTCCTTATACATACATTTCTTCAAAAATGTTTTAAAATTCAATCTCATTCTACATCCGTAATTTATAAACTTCTGATCTAGAACACAGCGGGCAAAAAACCCTGAATCAATTCATAGTTAATGATGTCCCTTAGCAAAGAGCCTTACGCTTTCAAAGACCATTTTACTGAATGGCTTTATATCTGGATGTGTACCAAGCCTATAAATATGTTTTCTAGTCCATTAAAAACGTAGAGGTGTCCCAGAAGCCTTGAGAAAGCCTGGCTGGGAGGCAGGCACAGCTCTTCTGCCTCAGGCTGGGCTGAGCCTGCAGCAATCCCTGGGCAGACACCCCTGTAAGTGCTCCAGGAACTGGGAATCCACAGTGTCCCTCAAGAGCCCGTTCCAGTGCCTCACTGCACTCACACGAATCTCAACATCTAAAATAAACTTCCCTTGAGAACGGGCCGGGGTTTAATAAACAAATCCTTTCCCAAAAGGCACACAGAAGAGTGACTGACCATCTCTACAAATCTGAAGATGTTTTCAGTGCCTTGCTTTGGTTTCCTTTTAAAGGCTTAATAATGTCCTCGTTTCAAAGGCTGCAGTTTTCAAGCATCTTGTAATTCCTCCTCATCTGAGGGTTTTCCATTTTGTTCCAGACCCTTCTGAAGAGGCCCCAAGCTGGACATAAACTTACACTGTCATTCATACACTTGTATTCATTTCGGACCTCCAGGCATTCAGTTCCTCCAAAGAATCATTTCAGAAGAGGAAAATCTCTTTGTAGAAGAACATAATTACCCTTTTCTTGCCATTCAGTGTTTCCAGGAGTTATCAAGTGAGAACCAGTGAATACAGTGAGAGGCAGAATCACTGAGGTCAGCTCTGAGTGAGTTATCAGAAAAAGCCACAACAACACTAACACAGCCCTTAGAGCAGGAAAACTGTGTGGATCAAGACACTTCCAATTTTTAAAGGCACATATGACCAGGTAGACAGAGCTATCAGAAGACCATGAAATGAAATAAAGTTGCAAGAGTAATTAGTCAATTTTTTCTTTTTTTTTTTTTTTAGCATAAATATCTATTTAAATTAACTTTTTCTCATCAGAAATAACAGCTTTGTGTTATATAAGAAGTGGTGTTACAGGCAGGTAATGTAACATATTGCTTTATCCTCGTGCATCCCAAAAGTGAGGTTTCTAAAAAATTATACAAATTTTTTATACAATTTTTTAAACAAATACAATTTATTTATACAAATACAACCTGAAAAATACTTGCCAGCGAGACAGGAATTTAATATAACTTAGGGATTGTGAATTAGTGTAATTATACCTGTTGACCATTTGCCTTGGTAAAATCTCATAAAAAGTAGTTTCTACCTTCTTTCCTGTGAATAGGATCTTGCATAATTTTCTGGTAGCATTCATACTGTGCTGTCATGATTTTATTCCGTGTGACACTCAGTTGTGAGGAGTCCTCTGTGATGTTCTGATGCCCCTCAGATGGTACAGCAGTGGCCAAAAACTAAGAGGAAAGAGACTTCTTTTAGCAAATCACTTATAAGCTCCAGCATAAACTTCTTCAACGTCAACCTTTTTAAATATTGTATTTCAAAATATTATTTTACCCAAGAAAAACGATCTTCCAATCTTATTACTGACAGCGTGATTTTTGTGTTTTGCTGGTTAATTTAGCAATTCTTACCACTGAATCTTGACAAATGTCTCCTGAATGAGCACGGGGGAGTAACCAATTGGCAAGATTTGTAAATAATAATGGCAGCACTGAGACAGCCAGAGGCATATAAGCATATTTTTGTAAAATCCAGTGAAATATATCAATGTTTAGTCTAAAAGGTATTTCAGTCAGATCCAAAATGATCCCTTATGAAAAAAAAAGACTTTCCACATACTTTATGCACTGAAGCACTTGGCTTGTCCAGAGCTATTTGGTTTCTCTAGTCTGGTGAACCATAAAGTCAACCCTCAGAATACAAAAAGATATTCGAAAGACATGACATGCACTTTTATAGGTACTAAAATTAAAAAAAAATCTTAGGATTCTTGATCATAATCTGTACCTTTTTAAGTGCATTTTTAATAGTAATTACATGTTTTATGGGAAGCCACTAAATTTCATTGGAAAACAAAGCTGAAGATTGAAATACTGTACCACTGTCATACAAGGGATGAACTTAAAAGTCCTGAGGATGTCCTCTGAATCTCAGATGTCTCCTCCACTCTTCCTGGGGTCTGTAGATTATTGCTTATATGTCACTTATCAACTATTACTGTTCTCAGCCAGCAAAGATCTGCTGGGTTCAGCAGAGGTTAAACATTATTTCTGTTCCTTTACTACAGGAATTTAAAGGAGAACAGAAGGTAGGTGAAGATCCTGTGGTGCAGAAGCCACGTCTGAACACAAGATTAGTTATTTCTGCATTTCCTTATTAATAATTTCTATGGTATTCTCTATATGCTAGTTAAAACTGCAAGGGATTTAAAAAATTCATAAGACTCACCATAGTAACCGACAAGAAGAACAAAAACATGATCCAGTTTTTTATCATTTCTGTGGCCAGTGCAGTGAATTTTATGTCGTAGCTGAATGAACTCGAACTGCAATGGAAAAAAAAAAAAATTTAGGAAGAAATTTAGCAATTAAAATGAAAGCCAAAAGGGACAAAAGACTTATTTTATTTCTGAATTAGAACGAGTCGATGGAGGTCCTCTTGAGTTTTATTCACCCATGTGAATATTGTCATGTGACATCCATGGTGATGTACAACGTGGTGTCGAAACAAGGCCCCCAGTTCACCAGCACTGAACTCCAGCAGAAAGTTTTCTCCTGCCCTGCTGCCTCCATTGCCTCAACCAACATCTACCAAGGTTTTGCCTCAGCCAGGTACTAACTCTAAGAGCAATCAGCCCTGAGACACAAGTGGACTCCTTGACACCTCCGCCACCAGTTTCCTTAAAGTAGACTCAGATCTTCACAAGCACACACACACACACACACACAGTTGTTTTGTATTTTCTTCATACCAGCTGATATTTAATTTTGCCATCTCTGGAATAACTGATCTAGTAAGTAGCCACTTGATCCTGAAGTTACGACTTTGCAAGGATGACAATGACGCTGCAAGAATTAACTGTGAGCTGTAAAATAGTTTCTGTACCTGCAGTAGCTGTAAAGTAGCTTCTTTATCTGTCATTTGAAGAAAATACAGCTACCCAAACCAGCTCTGATCGCCTTACAGTGCAGACTATTCTTGGAATTGATTCTGGAAGTGGAAAATGCACCGAATGCATAAAATATGCAAAATTATTTATTAAATATGTAGACCATCTATCCAGGGTAAACCTGCTGTGACAGCTGCCTCAAAAGGAAGGGAAATTTCTAACAGATTTGTCGTGCAATATTTCACTGTGTCCTGAAGTATCCTGAGAAGATCACAGAGCTGGGCCTGGAACTGAGATAAGAGCTTTTCTTCTGCTTGCATCGTGGAAAAAGGCCTCTCCATATTTAGTTTAAGCTATTAAAACTAAACCACACTTTAAAAATCTAAGTATCTCGTTGTACTACCATCAAAGAAGCTATTTTCAGCTGAAATAAAGATGATAACACATTTGTGAGTGTAGCTCCCTCATACAGATTAACTCAGTACAAATCTTACAGTGTGAATTAAGACCCAAAGCTCACACACTCCAGAAGTCCCTCATCCAGCCAGCTCAAAGATTCCACTGCCACAGAATAAGGTGGACTGTTGGGTGCTGAGGACACAGAAACCTGCATCCTGAGCTAAGGTCACACTTGCTGTTGTCTTTGGAAGTTTTTCTTATCCAGCAGTCCCGTCCTATGAGGGACTGGAGGATGACAAACAACTGGCAGTACATTGGCATGTAGAGGGAATTGTAAAAAAGCTCATTCTTTTTAAAAAAAACCCTGTCTTAGTCACGAGAAGCAACTATTCTGTATCTACTTTTCTGCTTTTACACTGAAACTGAGTCCTCTTAATACAACAATAATACAAGCAACAGCATTTTGTAGGATAAGCTAACCACAAAATATGAGATCACTGCTGTTCACTGGACAGCCTGATGCAGACACAAGAAATGTGTTGTGAAATCAGTTACTTTTTGTGCCTGTTTCACCGAGACTAAAACTGTATCCATAATCTTCCTTCTCTTTTTACCAGTGGCATACAATCCTGTAGCACTGATTGCTGCAAATTGCACAGGTAACTCCATGAGACACTGCAATCCAAATACAATGTTCTGGAGGCTCTTAAAACACTTATAGGAAGACCAGTTAGCATCCCTGAAATATATTAGTTTGAGCAAATACTACTCTGGAACATCCACATGTGGTGAGAACTAAAGTAAATGGATAATTGTAAGGACCATGATCTGTTCACTAAAGAAAAGTCTAAATATCTATGTGTAATAACTAAAGGTTGCCTAAAGCCAAATATCTACAAATATCTAAATTAGATATCTAAGCTAGCAAAAGGGCAATAGGATTTCAACTCTGCATGACAACTGGGGTAAGGATGATTAATTCAAACCTCTAACAAGTTTCATTCATTTACAGGTGTGGCTGTTTTCCTAGGAGAGGGAAAAAACTGGCCCTTCTAAGGAAACTGGAATTAATAACTTGACTGTTTAGTAAGTCAATAATCTTTTCTCTCCAAAGTATGACAAAGCACATCTGTGCAGAGTTAAAATCCACAAATGATGTGCACAGGACAGGCCAAGAGATCAATCAAGTAGAAAACAGCAACCACAATTTGGGTATGTTTTCCCATACACGTATACAAGAGTTCAAAATAATTTTCTCCACAATAGCTCCAAAAATTCTTGTGCTAAAACTAACGTTGGATGGAAAATTTAAAATGCATATTCATATACTGCCCTTGCTTAGCCTTGCTTATCTGGGCTTTTTAATTTATTTAAAAAGATACAATTTATCTAAAAGATACAATATCATATAAACAAAGGCAGAAATGATCTGCTTTGATTCACAGTCCAAGTTTATTTCTGTTTCACAATATCAAAAGTCATCCCTTAGCTCAGTTCCTTTAATGGTCCAAATCTTCTAATACCTAGTGATTTTGTAAACATTTCCTATCAACTGTTCCAGTATCCACTGTTAAATTATTGAGTCTTCCCAGAAGATAAAATGTTAAGTCAAGCCTATAATTCACTCTGTGCTTTCAACTCATTTCTCTCAACTTGCACACTTCAAAAAAATGTATATAGAGAAAAAAAAAAATCCTTTTTCTAAACATCCCTACTTGTGGACCAAAGCACAAAATGCAGGATGAAGGTCATTCAAGTGCCTATTTGGACTTCAGGAAAGCATTTCTTGCATCATTACATGAATTCATTCACTCAACATTTATTACAGTTGGTCTAGAGAAGAAATTTCCAAAGGACAATTTAGGACCTTTCTCGGGGATGGATGGACAGCAAAATCCAGCCCATGGACTGAGGCAGCAAGCCAGTGCTGCTGAGAAAGTCAGCCTTCTTTTCTTAATCATCTGCTCTGATGAGATACAAACCAAACAGAGTTCTCAGGAAGTTCTTTCCCTCCCAAAGCTGCGAGGTATTAGGCACACAAGGAAAAGAAATTAAGAGTAAAAAGAGACCCATTGGGCTGCTGCTATAAGTCTGACAGTTTTACTGTGGGGAAGAGAAGATAACTCTGTTGGGCTGAGATTAATCTATCTTGAATGGTAACTGGAGGGAAAAGATGGTGGAAGCTTAGATAGAATCCCTTGACTCCACTCTGTGACAATGGGGACCTGAACAAAATCCAGTAGGACCATGATAGGTACAGAATGAAACTATAAGTGGTGTAAACCCAACACCACAGCTACCAGCACTGTTCTGGCTTTATTTTCCCTGTAAAAGGGATCATCAGATCTTCAAAATGTCATTTTTATTTGCACCAAAGACAGTGAAGACCGGGGTAACTTAAAAAAAAAAAAAAGAGAGAACTTCCTGATTTTCCTCTTTATTATGTTCTCTGTTACCCACATTAATGATGCTCCTGAGGCCAACATTGTGTTTGTCACTGATAGCAGTGACATCTACTGAAGAAGGAGGAATTCAAAAGGAACTGCAAGCTGAACTTAGCCAAAATAGCCACTGGTATGGCTTTAACAGATGTTCACATTTCTCTTCCTTCTGCTTTCTCTACAGAGCCATCCTGCTTAATCAGCTGTTTCTACTTTTAACCTTGCCCCATCCTCCCAAGAATAAATGGCATCCTTGCTGAGCTCCAGACACTTCCCATTTCAATGACAGGGTAAAAGGGTTAAAAAAAGTAGTCAGCGAGAAAAATCTTTTTTTTTTGAACTTGAAAACCACATTTAGCACAAAATCCGAACCGCAGACAGCTTCTACCTTAGCAGTTGCCCTCGAGTCTGCCTTCAAGTCAGAATGTAACTCTGTGGGAGTGGGATAGGAGGGAGACCCTACTTATGTCTTTGCAGGGACATTCATAGACATGCCCAAACATTTTTCACTAATTGGTAATCTTTTTGCCCAGGGAAAAGAAGCCAAACACCTAAACCAACCCCAACCCCAACAACAAAACCACAAAACATTTTCAGTATAAATGACACACCTTGCAGTGTGCTTGTAACGTTGAAGTTAAATAGGTGTGGATGTAGATGTATATCCTTCCTCTGTGACTGAAAATGGGGTCAGAATGGGTATTTTCTAGACCATCTCTCCCCCCTTTTTGTTGTTCTGTCAGTCCCTGATTTTGTTTTGTTGCAATATCTCTCAGAAAGAGCTGTGCATGCTACCTGGTTACTTCTGGTTCTTTTTAGAGAGGAGTATACAACTCAAAGTATTTAAAATCCCAAGCCATGTTTGGTTGTTTCTGTCCCAGGCACAGGCAAAAGCAACGAGCTGGAAAATGCCCTATACTTTTCCCTAATTTGAACTGCTGTAGTACAGTGTTATAAAAAACAACCCCAAAACCAGTAGCCTCAAATGGAATTACATCTCCACTCACATAAACTGTCTGGGAAATACTCTTCTGACTAAAAGGCTTAGCAAGTGGGCAGTACCAGCCCAACATTAGTGCATGCCAGATCCACTGATTCCCTAAAAGTGGACTACAGAATCTCCACACTTAGAGAACAATGCAGGGCAGTTTGGAAATCCTCCTATTTGGGTAAAATGCCTTTAGTTCTGAGGGAATTCCTTCTGTCAGCATTTGATCAAACTGTTCTAATGGTATTCCATAACAGCTCACAGCTGTATGTGTGGGAATTACTCCATCCTTCTCATAATTACGGAGTGAAGAAAATAATAGTTATGGAACAAATTTAATGAACTTTGCATAGCACAGCTTCATGGCACTGGAATTCCCTACTGGCTGCCACTTTGAATTAAGGCCCAGGCATCAGCAGTTACAGACTCCCAAAACAGGTGAGACAGATCAAAGGAGTGGGATCCTCCCTGAGATAATGGTTATATTTCAGAAGCATGAGCTCTTCACAGCTTCCAACATGTTTCACGGCACTGCTCCCTTCATTCTGGTATTGACAGGGTTGGGTTTTTTTTCAAATGTATTCTCCTTCACTTGAAGAAACTGGCCTGTTACCCAAATATGTCAGATCTGTATGCTGCTGCATTTCACAATAAATTCAATTTAACTTTACTATACAACACTGATACAGCCCAACTGTGATGCTTATGGAATGGGTACAAGGGGCATTTCCATCCTCACAGCCATTATCCATTCAAGTACCCCCTGTGACCTCCTCTCTTCACATCAAAAATGGAACAAGAAGAATAAAAAAATACTCCTAAAACTATTTTGAACTGATTAGAACTACTGGGATAGATGATTGTGTGTACAGAACCATGAAAAGAGCTCATGTGAGGAGCAGAGTGGCTTACAAAGGATGACAAAACCGAGACCACTCCCCTCTTGCACTGCAGAATAAAGATGCTTCTAGGCCACAAGTGAATTAGTAATTAGGAAAATATTTGCAATGCTCATATAATAATCATGAAAATTAGAAAATAAATAGGAAACAAGCCCCAAGTTTATAAAGGAACCGAGTTTCTTTAGTCATCTCATCCTCTGAACACAGAGCATTGCTCAGGTGCATGGAGACATTATAAAAAAATGCCACACTGAAAAATCCCTTCTTCTCCCTTTCCTTCCAGGAATTTTTCCTAGGAAGCAGTTGTGGCACAATGGCATTGACTGTCTTCTTGAGGATTAACAGAAATAAGGAAGCAACAGAGTGGCACATCTCAATTTACCATTCAATTTATAACAGCTTTGTCATGCAGGTTCAGTAGGAGAAAGTGCTGGCTGTTTAATTCTTGGGCCATGTGCTACCCTGGTCTCCCCATGCAAGTAGAAAATTAGGTCTAGTTCAAAGATGTTTCCACATCTTTTATTCTCTCCGTTACCACGCTTTTTGCTTTTGTTTTTGCATCACTCTGGTTTCTTGCCAGAGGCCTTGCAGAGATTGGAGAACCATCTGCATATGAGACTGCACAGATTAAATTACTCCTGTGGGCTTCTTCCCATTAATAGCTTTTGGCTACCACTCAGATACGTTTTGTCACCTGCACCCAACAGAAATTACCAGCAGCAGTTGACAACGCTCGTGGCCAGTTCCAATAATACCTAAAATTATGAGAACCCATCACAGAGTGATGGTGGTGCTAGCTTTTTTTCTGGGTAGGAGGAAACCCTCTGTTTTCTAACATTTTTCTTCTTTTGCTCAGTTCACAGGTTTGGATGGCATTGTGAACTATCCTGAGGAGAAACATTGTTATGGAGGTCCAGTTAAAATCCAAACCAACTAACAAAAAAAAAAAAATTTAAAAAAAAACCACTACAAGGAAACTCCCCAAATGAGGGTTTTGGGGAGGAAATGCCCAAGGTTCTTCCCCTGGAATATTCTGCAATTTCTGCTCTTGGGCAACATTATTCCTTTCCACACAGCAGACTGCAGAGCTAACATGTTTCTGTGGTTTTGTCCATCACACCAATTTTGGCTCTTTAAGACAGTATTTCCACCGATAAAAAAGGGTAAGAGGATTTCTTCCTGGCTTTTACACGGGCAGATCTTCTCAAGAGAAGATATTTCACTTTCTTTATGCTTTCCATAAATTATGAAGGCTCTGCCCATAAATTATGAAGGCTCTAACCCCTCCTTCTCAAACGTGGTGAACCTTCTACCTGCCTTAAGGACATGTGAAACCAGCAGCAGCAAATGCTGCCATGGCACGTGGAAGGCAGGCAAGGATTCAATCAGGGTTACGGTTACAAGTTGGCAGGATATTTAACTGTGCCAAAGAAATGCATCACATGAATGTTAAAACTACCAAAGCCAAGTAAAATTATTTCTCTCACTCGAGGAATTGGTTGTTGAATGAAAGCAATGGAGAATCTGGCAAAGTAAAATCTTTACCAACAGCCTGACAGGGCTTTTTACTCTCAGAGATCGAATTGTGACTTCCAATTTACAGTTTGTAGTTATGAATGCCTCCAGATTTTTCAGTGAGTGCTATTTGGCTACCATTGTGTAAGCATATTGTTATGCTTATTTTACAAACCTAAGCTTTTTCACCCCATAGCCCTAATCCAAACTGTGTCCCAGCAAAGACTATTAACAGAAATTAAGATGATGGCAGATCTAATGAATGACTAAATTCTAATAGCTCATTGGATCAAGATGATTTAATGCTGGTACTTCTCTTTTCTTTCATTTTTTTTAAACTCTATTAATTTCTTGCTATAGCAATTAAAAAAAAAGAGTTAAAAAAATTTAGTAAATTTTTCTAAAACTTTACTTCCTCCAAAACAACTGCTACACTGTGGCAAGGATGTCCCAATTAACATGTTATTTTAAATAACAGGGGATTGCTCATGACATTCATTCCTCTCCATGGAAAAAGTTGGAGAGCTCCCACATTCCATATTCTGCATGTATTCAACAAAAAACCCTGCCCTGTAACTGTAACTGGAGCAAGATACCCACAGACACATGGAGCAAAAATTCTTGGGAATTTTGGGAAAACTCTAAAATTCATTGCCATGTGACCTCGAACCCAATGACACAATCCAGCAAAGCACCACAAGGATGCCACTGGAACTGCTGAATCTTCCTGCCTGAGCCCAAATTCTATCATTTCATTCCAGATGCATATATTAAGATTGGTGGGTATCTCAGAGATTTTAGGAGAGGCCTCCAGGCCTCTGGAGGGTGTGAGAACAGTCCTTGACTGAGAGTGGGCATTGACTTCTTTGCTGTGTCTCTAAGGGAGAGAAGAGAAGCCCCTAGAGAAAACAAAAATGTTTTCCATCTTGCTTTCCCTCAGCTTGCACCTGCTGATAACAATAACAAAAATGTAATCTAAAAAAAAATAAATTAAATATAGTTAATAGTTACCTAGATATAATTGTTTGTGGATGGAGCAAGGAGGTGGATTCAAGGAGCCTCATGGTCCCTTTTAACTTCAGACACAGCATGATATATGTGAAAACTATGGTATATCCCTCCAAAAACAATTTCTCCACCTCCAAGCAAAATTATTTGTTTTGGATTCACGAATTCATCAAATGGACCCTACCACGTGTATAACCCCCCTTGTTCAGGTGCCTGAAGGGGATTTTTTTCCCAGACACTGCTGTTTACAAGCTGAACTGCTGCACCGTGTACCCCTCTCAGTCAGTGTTTTTTTTATTTGAGTGACTCTGCCTGATGCTGTTTACCAAGTAACGACCCAAAAGAGATCCAAAGGTTTCTTTGTGAAGATGTTTATGGCATGAAGTCATTTTTCTCAACTGGCCGAGTTTTAAAAGTGTTTTTTTTGTTATTTCTTCATTGACACGTGCTAATTTTACAAGAACGGTATTTCCCCAGTTCAAAGACTTTTCTCAAGGTCAGAACAAGGCAATGGGAACAGGAGAATGGGTAAAGCAAAATGTACCAGGACTTTTGTTTTTTTTTCAGAGCTTACCACTCAGGCTTTTTCTCACTGGCTCCAACCCAGTTTGGCAGCTAAGTGTCTATGAACCTTACAGGTTTCACACCAGTTTCCTCTAGACTCACATTTAGAAATGCAAATATTTACACACAAATATAGGTAAATATATACTCATTCGGTTATGGATAAGGTTACAAGTTTTAAAATATTATTTTTTAAAAGAAATTGTTAGTTTTTTAGGTGGCCCTCGCCACGCCAGCAGCTCAGAGCAGGATGGGGAAGGAGCAGGTGGCCAGGAAAGGGAACTGCTTGTGCATAAACACAGTGCTGCTACAGCCACTGCATCAGAACCAGTGTCCTAACTTTGGGATCACCACTGGTCAATGACTTGAACAGAACTGATGAAACAAATATAGATAAACTCTTCTGGAAATGTCAGAAGCACCACAGTCTCCTGATTTTGTGCTGGGTTTCTTTCTTTTGCTTAAAAAAAAAAACAAAAACCCAAGAAATCCCACTAACAAAAAAACCCCAACAAACAAACCCAAACAAAACCCTGAAGCATAATACAGGGAACTAAAATATCCCCAAAGCAGTTTTCTTTTCACTGGCAATAATTTTGGTCTGAAAAGGATGAAATTTCAGATGGGAGGTTCATGTCAACATTTTCTCTCCTGGGATATTCCTGATGCATTTACTATTCCAAAAAAAATTCAGGTAAATTTAAGGCAGCTTTAGAAATATTCAGCTTAGTATACTTGCTCAAAACAAAATAAACCACCAGCTACTTCAAAGCCTTTACCAGGTCAACCTCAGTCACCACAGTTCAGAACATTTCCTCTTAAATTTAAAATTTCACATGCCAGAGGTCGAAAGTGCAAGCTCTGGAATATTTCACCCTTTGAATATTGGACAATACATGTTACACTGTGCAAAATTATCAAAACTACTAATCCATCCTGTAGAAAAGCCAAAACCAAACAGCAGCCAAAACCAACCTTTTGAATTCTAGTCATCTGCAGCCTGTCTCCTTTGCTTTAATTAGCTGCAGATACTTCCCAGCTTTCCCATGTTTTTTTCATCTCTTCTATTCCTAAAATGGCATTTGAACAGCAAATGGTTTGAATTGTGCTCACGCAGAGTATGCCAGGCATAAAGGGTGAGACTCGAGAAAGTTAAACCACAGCTATTTAATCTCAACAGTATGGGAAGAAATTACCTTCTATATATTTCTGAAGTCTATAACTGCATGCCAGTATATGCACATCTTCTTGAGACCCCCAAAAACAGGGGACTTAACTTCCAAGGCTCCCATGGGCCTGCACTCAGCAAAGTGAGGAAGGGTAAAGGCTTGGGAATGACTTCTAGTGAAAGAATGGATGCACATACTCAGAGGACAGATTAAGAACACAAAAATGTCAAAGCTTTTGTCTTTACATTTATAGCCAGAGCTTTCATTT
>NW_016690492.1:92868-94774 GCF_001604755.1 Lepidothrix coronata | reverse complement strand
ACCTTCAAATGAGGATATGCACCTTCAAATGAGGACTATAGCCAATGATATTTTACATTAACACCGTTTTCTGTCCACCTGACTTAACATTAGTGTTGACAAATTGGGGAAAGTATCCATCAGTGTATCTAAGTCTTCTAAATGGGAATTCCTTTCAGCTTCACCCACGGGAATATTGACATAAGTCTGACACAGACTGAAGCACCCAGGAGTAAAGAAACAGTTGCTTTGCCAGAGGTGTTTTCAGTTTAAAAGTTAATTATAGGATCAAAGCAGTAAACTAAAGAGCTTAACAAAATGAGAAGTGAGATCCTTTGAATGGAAGCAAACTGCTATTAAGTGACTACAGTGAACTCTTGGTATCAGCCCTGGGCTTTTCTGATCTGAAAGTGTACATAGAGGACACAACTTGCAGTATAAACGTGAGAGTCTCAACTTGAATTAGATACAATCCCTCAAAAGGCACTGATGGCAGCTTGGACAGCCATTTTCAACCACCTGGGACAAATTTAAACGGTGATCTTTATCAATTATCTTTGATGATGTGCCTTTATTTTTAAAAGAATAATTTCTCTTTTGCATTAGCTCAGCCTTTTAGTCTGAATAAGAGCATCTAAGTAGAAATCTTTAGCACTGACTGAAATGATACCTGTATACATCTTTTCTGAAACACCACTTAGGGATAATTTCTCCCACCTGAAATTGTAGACATCAGTCCTTACCTGAAAGTAAGAAGCTGAACCCTTTCTAAGCTTAAAACTTGTTCATCGATCGCCTCTTGCAAACTCTTAATTTGTTTTTTTTTTTGAAACACCAGAGGCTAACAACTGCAGAGAACAACACATCCCATCTGTCTCACACTGCTGGACGGTAACACCGAGGCAGAATGAGATGTGTCGTTGCACATTATCCCATAAAACCCTCTGCTCTTTGTGAAGCAGAGGTTTCATAGGCAGTGCCAGCTGCAATCTGTAGGAAGCAGTGTGAATGTTTCCATGAATTCAGTTGAAGATCATATGCTCAGGGTGTGGCCGTGGGAAAGACTAGTGTATCTTACACACAGTCCCTAAAGTCCAATTAGTGTTCCTTTAATTACAAACAGACTTTTCCATATCCTTTTGCAGTGTTCCACCCTCCCTCACCTGAATGAAAAGCAAAATAAAATACTGTGAACATTAAAATATTACGTGGGCTGGACACAAAAAAATCACTGCTGTGATAAATTTGAGTCTCACTTGGACAAGATACTTCAGGAAGATGAAATATTACATAACAAAAGCAGTCAAACATTACACAGACTGCAGCAACAGCAGAGGAGCGAGTCTCAAGCACAGTTCTTCTGGATTTATATAAAATATAAATTTTATATATACATAGTATATATGTATATATGTATATATATGTATATGTATATATGTATATATATGTATATGTATATATGTATATACATGTATATATGTATATGTCTATATATGTGTATATACATATACATAGTATATATAAAAGTATAAATTTTATTTATGCATAATTTACAAATTGAAGCACATTATCTCTTGTCCAAATGTAATAATAATAATAATAATAATAATAATAATAATAATAATAATAATAATAGAGGAAATAGAGTGGAAAAATCTCTTGTCAAAATTGCAAGCAACTGAAAATTTCCACTGCAAGCACGGAAAATATTAGGCAGCTTTAATATAGGTGCCCATGTTTTCTGCACACTCACATCCTGCATTTATTTTCCTCCAGAAAAATAAAACCCACAGAAAGTCTCACACTGATTTCACGCTCCAGAAAAAAAAAAAAAATAAATCCTTGGCTGAAACAAAATGCGTGGAATTTGATGGGAAGCTTTTATAAAGACTGAATTGAGTTTGTAATTCTACAGATCCTGCCATTG